>NW_022436979.1:21875314-21967224 GCF_009761245.1 Sapajus apella | reverse complement strand
CCGTGACCCTGTGGGAAACCCCGCTCCGTGACCCTGTGGGAAACCCCACTCCGCGATTTTCTTTCTTCTCGTGGCCCTCGTCCTCGGCTTTGTCCTTTCCGGCACCTGATTTGTAACATACGAATGGAGAAAATCGCAGACATGGGCGGCTCTGGCTTCTCTTCCTTCAAGCCCCAAATCTATATTCGCAGCTTTGACATCCGGGGTGATATTAAAGATATCCAGCGATTAAGAAGGAACGGGCACCAAGTAATGGGAACTCGAAAGCCCGTTTCATAGGCCTTCTGCTTACATTTACCTCCAAGTGCTGCTTTATCTACATGACGCTTTTTCTCATGTTTTTATTTTCCTTCAGTTAAATACATTTTAATTTTCCTTGAGATTTCTTCTTTGACCAGTGACTAAAATCATTTCGTTTAATTTTCACTTCCTAGGCAATTCTAGAAATTTATTTGTTATTAACATCTACTGTTTTTCTCTGTTGTTAGTGAATATTTTTTTATCATATTAGTTCTTTAAAATTTTTGAGATGTGTCTTATAGCTCTCCATATTGCCTGTCTTACGTCAATATTGTATGTGTACTTGGAAAAATAAGCAAAATCTTGACTTACTGCAGGGAATATTCTCTAAGGATCAATTAGCTTAATGAAATTTATATTCTTCTTCAAGTCTTCTCTATTCTTATAATATTTTTGTACTACTTTTATAGATTCCTAGAAAAAAATATTAAAAATTTTAATTGCTTTCTTATTTTAATTATGTCATGTTTTGTTCGAACTATTTTGGATATCTGTTTTTGATTGGAAGAAAATTTATAAATGTTCCATCTTCTTTCCCTGAGACTCTTTTACCATTACAAAATATCTCTTTGTCTCTATAAATATTTCTTACTCTTGTCTATTTTCACTGCTTTAACAAAAAAAATGTAATAATGTTTGAAGTTTGTTTGGAATCTTTTGTTCATTTGCATTTAAAATGATTGTTAGTGGGGTGGTGAGACTGACATCTTGTTTCCTATTAGTCTCATTTATCTTTTGTTTTTCTCTTCCTCCTTTACTGCCCTTTTCTATATTGAACAGACATTTGTAGTGTCTCTTTTTAACCCCACTACTGCTGTAGATTTAGGCAGGAAACTTGGCAAGAAAAAGAAAAAAGAAATCCCTCAGATGAAAAAGTTTTCATATGACCCAGAAATTCCATGCCTCAGTAGATACCCAAAAGAATTGAAGACACATGTGCAATGCTTTGGATATGGTCTGTTTGTCCCCACCAAATCTCAATACCCAGTGTCACCTGTTGGGAGGTGGGACCCAGTGGGAGGAGATCTCTCATGACCAGCTTGCTGCCTTTAGTGGTGGTGAGTTCTTGCTGTCACAAGGCTGTTTGGTTCTCCAGCACTTGAAGCTGTTTCCCCGACAGTGGGTTGTTTGAAGCCAGGATGCCCCTGGGTTTGCTCCCTGTCCACCCACGCCCACTTCCCCTTTGACCTTCGCCATCATGCTTTGAAGCAGCTTCAACGCCCGCAGCAGAAGCTGAACATATGCTGGTGCCATGCGTTCTGTAGAGCCTGCAGAACCTGAGCTGAAAAATAACCCAGCTTCCGGTGTTCCTTCAAAGCAGCACGAAATGGACTCAAACAATATGTTGACACAAAAAGTTTTGCATGCGTTATTCATGATAGCTAAAACATGGAAGCAACTGAGATGTTCAGCAGGTGAATGGATAAGTGAAATGTGAAATGTGCTATGTTCCTCCAAAATGTAGTATATTCATACAAATATATTATTCAGTCATAAAAAAAATGAGGCATTGATTCATACAACAGCATGAATGAAACTTGAAAACCAATCTACGTAAATGAAGCCCAGGACAAAAGGCCGTGTAATGTGTAATTGTATTACGCACATAGAATATGGAGAAGAGGCAAATCCAGAGATGGAAAGACACAAAAATATTAGTGGTTTCCAGGGCTAGGAGAGGAGCAAATGGTAAGTGACTATTAATAGGTGTGGGTTTCTCTTTGGGATGGAAACGTTCTGGCATTAGACAGTACTGACGGTTCATACATTCATGAATACACACACACAAAAAAAATAACACACTGAATTTTTCACTTTAAGAAGTTGAATGAAAAAGAATATATAAATCTATGTCTGTTTGCAGATGACATTATCTTATATATAGAAAATTCTAAGCTCACTCTCAAAACATTGTGAGAGCTAATAAACAAATTTAGGGTTACAGAATACATGATTAACATACAATAGTTAATTATATTCTATACATTATCAACAAATAATACAAAAGTAAAACTACAAAGGCACTTTAAACAGCATTAAAAAACAAAACATATAAGAATAATTTTATAAGAGAAGTTCAAGACTTGTTCACTGAACACTACAAAACATATTTTAAAGAACTTAAAGATGAACTAGATAAAATAACACATAACTGTGTTTAAGGATTAGAAGACTTAACATTGCTAATATGGAAATTCTCTCCAAGTTTACCTATAGTTTCAAACAATTTCTACAAAAATTCTGTTTTTTTTTTCAGACATGACAGCTAATCCTAAAATTTATGCGCACAAGAGGCTCAGAACTGCCAATACGGTCTTGAGGAGGAAAAATGTTGGCGGACTACACTTCCCAATTTTAAAACTTAACAAAAAGCTATAGTAAGCTAGACTCTGTGGTGCTAGAATGGAGATGGGCATAGATCAGTGGAATAGAACTGGGGATCCAGGAGGGGTCTTCCTATCCTGTGGCTCTGTGAGGCCTGCATATTCCAAGAGGTCTGTGGAATTCTGCGGGTCTCCTATGCGGCTGCTTGTGGGTTTGATCTCACCTATGGGCAAAGCCATATTGCTGTCCCTTTGGAGAGCTCTGTGCTGTCTTCTGCTGTAGTCATCTAATATCTTTTCCCATATGGTGACTTTCAGCAGTGCTTTTTGGATGTAATTTAATACTGCATAACGAGGAGACTTAGAAACAACTGTCTCAACAGGCCAATGATCAGCAGCTCGGGTAACAGCCGCAGCCTCGACTTCATTCCTTGTCCCTCGAAATGGCGACTCACACTTCTGCTGGTGTCACCTGTGAAAGGCGGGGGATCTCCTTCTAGATGTGTTGACTGATCTGGAGGTTGCCAGGTAGATGTTCAATAAGAAGGAGAAAGAACTCTGCCAGTGATTTCCACTCTCTTCGGAAGGTGGAGGATCTTTCTCCTGTGGCTTCCGTGGACTCCCAGGCGTAGAATAGGCAGATCCTCAGACCCTGTTTGTGATAGAATCGTAAGACCCCGCAGAATACTCACAGATGAAACAGGCGTTGGCATAGAGCACGCCCCTTCCCCTGTGTGGAGAAGTGTGCACCACCCTGCCCTCAGAAACCTTTGAGAGTTAAATGTAAGTATTGTAAAAATGACTTCATAACACACATGTCTTTTGCGGGAAATTTATGCTGTAGCCACTCCTTTTGCATCTCTTTTATTTTTTTTCTGAAGATAAAATTATTCTCTCACTATTGAATTATAAATATTAAGAGGTATAACACTGCTAACAACATTTGTATACTAGATATTTCTAATATTGCTAGAGACTGTTGAATTTAAAATCTCTAATTACATAGGTGTTAAAACCTCCAAAAACTAATGGAATCTTTTCAGGATTATTCAATACTACCTGAGTCCTTTGAATGATAAACTGCTCATACATGGATAAAATAAATATATTCATTAGCAAAATCCTGGTGTGACATATTTTTCTGTATCAAAACATGTAATCTCAAACATTTGGCTGTGGCTTTTCTTAAATTTAATGGATTAACAAAGACGTGTGAAACGGACGGAGAGGATGAAGGGATATTAGAAGAAGCCTGTTCAACCCTCCGTTAATTTTGCCTTTCAGCTCTCCTACAGAGAGTAAGTCTGGGCTTAAATTTGAATAAAAACCAAAGGGTAAGAGCAGAAGACTAGAAGAGGAGTTATTTTTACAGGCTTTTGACTTAGAATCAGTTGCCTTTAAAATTATTTAATGTAATCGTACCTTAGAATGTGATTCATGCTGCAGTGAAACACAAATGGAGCAAATGTGAGGCAGTTGCAGGGTACAGAGCAGGGTTGACAAGCTTTTCTGTGACTCCCGGGTGGAAGATATTTTTATTTTAGGCTATGCAGGCTACATGGACTTATGGCCACTACACTGCTTTGTCATGTGATGTGAAAGTAGCCACAAGCTAAATTAGTGGGTGTGACTGTGTCACAATCAGTTTATTTACAAAAGCAGGCAGTGGGCCAGGTTTGGTCCCTGGGCCATAGTTGCCTGACCTCTGGAATCAAATGACTGGAGTAGCCTTCACTGAAAACTTGAAGAGGAGTTGACTACTCATCAAACATCGATTTTTGCATTTATATAAATAAGAAAAGTTTATCATGCTTTAGCCATGTTTTTAGGGTTTGTTTGCTTGTTAATTTTGTTTTCTTTTGCTATAAAACCTAGTATTTCTTGAACCAGTGCAACTCCCATGGCTTCAGATCATCACGTACGTGCAGGTAACTTCCAAATATATGTCTCTAGCTCGGTCCTTTCTCCCTAAGTCTGGATCGCCATATGGAGCTGCCTGGCGAGCCCAGGGGATGTATTACCCAAATCTCAGTTTTCACTGAATATTTGATGTTCATCTTAACCTCTTCCTGCCCCAGCCCCCGCCAGGCTCTTCCATCGGAGCTGATGGTGATCCCATCCTTCCAACTTCGGAGACCCAGAGACCGCAGTTTCCATTGACCTTTCTTTTTCTCATACTAATGTTCAGTCCGTCAGGGAATCCTGTTTGCTCTACCTTTATAGGTAGACAGAGGTGGTCAGTCCATCACTTTTCTGTGAGAGTGGTCTAGAAATAGAAGAGTCTAGAATGAGGAACGTTTATGGTATCTGCAGAAGCCAGTCGCTTCCTGCTCCCTCATTGCCACCGTACTGATCCAAGCTGCCATCTGCTCTTCCTGGGCTGATGAACATCTTGTTTTGGCTCCAGTCTCACTAAAGCAAAAGTCAAGCCTTCACCGTGGCCCGTGCAGCGCTATGTGATTTGGCTTCCCATTACCTCTCTGATTGCATCTCAACATTTTCCCCTTGCTCGCTCTTTTCCAGCCATGGTGGCTCCCTTGATATTTACTGGACACTGCCGGCCCCTTACCAACTTAGAGTTGTTCTGCACAAGCTCTCCCCTCTGCCTGAGACGCTCCCCAAATCGTTGAATGGCTGACACCGTCCTCGTTTTCCAGTCTCTAATCAAATATCACCCGCTGAAATCACCCTATTTAAATTCCAACTCCAGCCCTCAGAATCTCGTACGCCCTACTCCTCATGTGTCTTTTTTCATAACATTTCCATCTTTTCAAAACACTGTAGTATTGACTTATTGCTAGGTTTCCTTCTTTCTCCACGTTGGAAGTTAAATCCTCCAAAAGCAGAGAGGGCCATTTTTCTCTTTTGTGCTTGTAGGAGTGACTGGCACAAAGTAGGTGCTCCAAATTTACTTACTGAGTGAAGAGAAACGGCTTGAAGATACATAGAAAAGTAGTCAGCCCATCAGTTTTCCTTGAGAGTGGACTGGACACAGAAGAGTTCCGTGGGGAGGCTGTTTCTACCTCGGGGCTTCACCTTTATAATCAATATTTCTAATGCAGTGTTGTTGAGAGGACAGATTTCATGTATATGTACTGACATTAATTTGTAATTAAGTTCTTCAAAGCATTGGAATGTTTTGTGGTTTGAAAAATTAAGTGGTTTCGATTAAACTTAAAACATTCTCATGTCTGTGTTTTTCCATAATAGAGGAACACACCGTGTTCTACGTTGTCTCAGATTTTCATTTTTAAACATTATCACAATATACATCAAAAGTAAGTTTGCAGCTCTGTAATGCCAATATTTCTTTTCAGAAATGTAAACTCCCAATAGATATATAGAAACATCCACATTTATGTAAGTGAATTACCCATGTTGTATACATTCTCCTGTTAATTATTGGTTTCTGTTTTATAATCATATAAAAAGAGCTCAACCAACATAATGTTTCGTTATTAATCGTCATAAAATACAAACATATAACAATTTATAAGGGTATTATTAGTCCAATAAAAGCATGCACTAAGATGTTTGTTAATTTGTAAAATTTCGGCATTTGAAATATATTAAAAGTCTCAAACAGTGAACCTTTGTGACAGTGTCATAGGTAAATGACAACAGTCATGCTTCATTTTCATAAGTGCTAATAAAACTATTTTTCAAATATGAAAGCCCTGTAATAAAGTGTTACATATTTGAACAATCAAATTACAGTGTGTAAGTTTCTAAGTCATACAGCTTTTGCAATTGAGTTGAAAAAAAGCTATATTAAATACATCTTATATATTTATATGACATTAATATATTGCCACAAACATTTTCCTTAAAAAATGCATTCTATTGCAAAGAGTAGCAAAAAATGAGCCCAAAATGGTATTTTATAATTGTGTTACTAAAAGTAATTTGAAGAATACTTCCACTCGTGAGCAATGCATTACGTATTTATAGGTCACTAAGTGTCACAATGAAAGCAGTGCTTCCCATGCATGAGGCATGCTGCAAAGATGATGGAACGGGACATTAGGGATTCTGGAAATTACCTGGAGTAATGCTGCTAAGTAGCTCCCTTGATAAATGACTGAATTCTGTGATCTTTAATTTTTTAGGGTGAAATCGCTAAGTCGTTCTCAAAAATAAATTTTATAATCCCAATCAGCACTAGTCAATATAAATATAATGCAAGTCACCCGTGTAACTTAAGTTTTTCTCCTAGCCACATGGGAAAAGTTAAAGAAATGGATTAAGTTAATTGTAGTAATATATTTTACTATATATATTCAAAATATAATTTTAACAGGTAAGTGAGAATGATGAAGATGTGTTGCATTTTCTAACACTGACTCTGAAATCTGGTGAGTAGTTTACACTTACGACACACCTTGACTCTTCCTGGCCACGCTTCAGGTCCTGAACAACATGTGGCTACTGGTGATGACATTATGCTCTGCAGACATAAACATGAAAGCAGTCTTGTTATTTCTTGTAAAATAGACGCAGGGAGAAAGAGAGAGCGAGAGGGTGAGTTTAATGAACTGTTGGGCATTCTCAGGTCAATAACGTTGACATGTTTCCATGATTATACTGTGGATATTTTTTATGCGAACAAAAAATGACACACACCTGCACACACTCACCTCTCTAATGGTGTACAGCGACAAACCATATCCAAACTCTCAAATTAATTGATAAATCCAATGCAATGCTAGCTTTTCTCTCTTAGTTACAAACAGATTAAAGAAATTAACCATGACATGTTGAATACTGATTTTAAATTTAATTGTGTTTCTGTCATCGTTTGCTATTAAACTATATTTATGCAGTAATTACAACAAAATTTGATTTGGTCATACCTGATACTCTACCTTTTATGCTCATTTACTTTGAAATAGAAATTGCATACATATAATATGGAGTTTGTCAAGTTTAAGCAAAAAATATCAGACAGTTTATTAACAGCAAATGTTTGTTCAGCATTTTCTGTGTCATGTAGAACAGAAATGATTAAAACAACAAGCTTACGGTGTTGTAGGGAAAGATTATTTAGGGAAGAAATCATTAAATGGAACTCAAAGGAAACTTTTTTTTTTTGAGACTGAATCTCACTTTGTCGCCCAGGCCGGAGTGCAGTGGTGCGATCTCAGCTCACTACAACATCAGCCTTCTGGGCTCAAGCGATTCTCTTATCTCAGTCTCCCGAATAGCTGGGATTACAGGTGTGCGCCACCACACGCAGCTAATTTTTGTATTTTTAGTAGAGACAGCGATTTCACCATATTGGCCAGGCTGGTCTTGAACTGCTGATCTCAAATTATCCACCTGCCTCTGCCTCCCAAAGTGCTGGGATTACAGGCGTGAGCCACCACACCTGGCCCCAAATTCTTTTTTAAAATGAATCTAACTAGCTAAAGAAGGATACCTCAAAAACAATACGTAAATAAATAACATCTGATCACTCTCCATGCCTGGGTGTGGCTCCTCCTCCTTCCAGGTACTGGTTTTATTGTCATGTCCGTGGGAGTGCAGGACAGGTTGGCAGCTCCGTCCCCTTCCTCCTAAGCTAGATTGCAGAGAGAAGGACACCTCCACGTCTTCCTGCAACACATCAGGACCTCATCGCAGGCTCGCCTGGGCGTGTGACCATCTTTGAGTCAAGCAGTGTGATCAGGAATGACTTGGTCTGTCTTCCAGCACGCCGTTTTCAGTTTTTATAGAATAGGGGAAAATTTATAGGCAGTATCTCCTTTTACACCCTTAGCATAAGAATCCTGCCTGTTTCATTTCTTCACTTCTGTGTCTCTTTTAAGCAGAATCTACCAGTATGGACCCACTGATTCTCTATTAATCCAAATCCATTTTCTTCTACATTCCACACATTTCACATTCACCGATGCTACCCTTGATTACTCTTTTAAACTTTTATTGATTTTTTTAAACTATGGTTCTTTACATCATTTCCTTAGAGTGTTTAATGGGAAGGGAGGTATATACAAGTGCTGAATGTATCATCTTGAACCAGAAATTAAAACAAATAAATTTTTACAACTGGAGGGCAGGTTTGACTTTCAGGGTCCAAAAAGATAACTGTGATAAATGTCCAATAGCTACATAAACAAAGAAATTACACAAAGTAAGTTCAAGCAACAGACAGTATTTTCCAGAGGCTTCTGCCTGTGGTTCTAAGAAGTGTATCTCCTATGTTTTATCATTTGCTAGTGTTAGAAAAGAGACTGAAATTTCAGAATCGTAGAAATTATCCTGATAAGGTTTAAACTGTGCCTCTGACCCATGACACTGCCACACCAGTAGACGTGTGGACCTCTTCCCATTTTGCCAACGCGGTATGTGTCTTTCCAGAACATTTCTGGCAGGGGGAGCACAGCGTGGCGGACGCTTCCCAGGCTTGGATTCAGCCTTAGGCTCGAACCTGTGTAGTTGCTCACAGCCATCTGAGCTTGGGAAACCTACTTAACTGGTCTGAACTTCAGTTTCTGTCTCCATGAACTGAGGTTACTAATTTTTTTTTTTTCACATTATGGTGTTTGGACGTGTGGCAGCCACCACAGGGACCCCCACCAAACAGGGACCCCGCTGACAAGGCATCTCAGCAAGTTAGTCCAGCACCCCCCGAGCCAGGGAAAGGCAGAAAACTGCAATGAAGACAAAGGAAAATGCTCAGGTGACAGCAAAGTCCCATCACATGAAATGGCTCTCATGCATCCTCCAGGGTTTTTCCTCTGATTTTGACATTTTTTGAGAAGAATAACAGAACTGCCAGCTTCATACTGTACCTTCCCATGACGAGAGCGTTTTAGATGAAAACACGTGTGTGATGCTCATTTGATACGGTCTGACTGACATTCGGGGCGTGTCACAGCCGGGAGCGACCTGCAAACCTTTCTTTCTGTTATGCAACCGAGAAGATGGACAACAATGAAAACAAACAAAAGTGTAATCCTTAAACAAAGTGTCTAGCCAGATACGTTATCGCGTAAGGGAGGAAGCTGGAAGAACGTCACCTGTTTTGTTTTAGGTTTCAGCACGCTGTGCTTCTAAAATCGAGAATTGAAATTGGAATATTCCAGGATTCTTTAAGTAGCTAGTTCATTCAGTGAAGGCCAGACCGTTTTTGGTTTACCTGTCATTGGTACATGAAATCAAGGAAATAAGGATATGCTGCTTAAAGGCAGAGCTATGGATAAAATATGTGACATTTATAATTACATTTCTTATTTAGACTAGCAAGGTATTATAAGAATTTTCAAAACATACACTTACAATAATTTTAATCACTATTAGTTGGGATAAATCTTCTTGTCCTCCTTTGTCCTTCTCTGCTTTCAGAAGCTTATTTACTATAAGCCAGTGCTTGTCAGCCTCCAAAGTGTCCCAGTCACCATGGGACAGACTTCATTTCCAAACTGCAGCAGTGACTGATTCAAAATGTCTCAGGATTACTGTGCCGTAAGAAATTATTAACTAACGTTATGCTTCGTAAATGTAAGTAATTAATTAGACCTTATTTGTTGAGAATTCTACTTGATACACAATTCTGTGGTAATTAGGGGGAAATAGATGAAAATCTTACACATGTAAAGACATTACATTTTATTTATCCTCTACTTCCAAAATAGATACATATGAGTGCATTTAAGATATGACAATACAAACCTTAGCAATATAAAACCAATTAATATGAAAAGTGAAAGAAATATATCTCATAATCTCTTGTTCATATTCCTTGTCTGTGATGAATTTTGGACAATTTCTTCAAATCTATTTTACAATTCATTAATTCTCTTTTAGTTGTGTGGAATTTAACATTTAATGAGACCCACTTTTTATTTCTTTAAGTTTTTTATATTTTCCACATTGTTTTTCAGCTTGCTATTTTTAAAAATTTTAAATCAAGAGAAAAATGAAAGAATAATAATCTGAAAGGTATGTAAACATAAAACCTTCGTGAAGATTCACTGATTGGTAATATTTTTCTACATTTTTGCTCTACCTCTCCTTATGCACAAACTCACACAACTGTCTTTTGTTGAGCCTTTTTAAATTTGCAGACAGAGATGCTTTACCCTCACATCAGCAGGTAACTCTGAAGAGCCTGTGCAATACCCATCATTGCCACATTAACGTCCGGCACTCCAGAAATTAACGTTATTGTCATAATACTGTCCACGTTTCAGTTGCCCTGGTCGACCTCAAGTTATGGTTCACGCCTTTTTTCCTCATCCAGGTCCATGCAGGGATCCTGCATGTTAATGGCTTTCCCGCAGCCTGTGACAATACTTACAGTCAGAGGGCAATGAGAAGCATTTCAGCAGACAGCGTTTCTTTCTTCCCAGAAGGGCAGAGGCTCTGATCCTCAGGCTTTCCCATTGTGTCTTTTTCTGGCAAGCATTTTTTTCTAGTGTCTCCTGTTATCACACTAAGGGAAGTCCTCAGGCACCTATCTGTGTGTTGGTGGATGGATCTTACAACCAGTTAACAGAAACGAGGACACTTGAGCTTCACTTGCACTTGGGGCCAACATATGCATGTTATCCAGAAAGCAGACAGTTATGTTATGGCTCTGTCCGGAGCAGCCCTGGAGGCGGTGCTGAGTGGGAACCACCCCGGGGAGCCAGGCCTCACACAGGGCACCCTGGCATGGACTTGGAGCAGCAGGAGGAGCTGGTTAGCACTGAGTGGGTCCATCAGGAAGGAGCCATCCAGAAAGACTGGGGTCAAGGGGTCTGAGGTAGAGGCATGCAAATGGACTTAGGGGACAAAGCAAAAATCATGGGCATCTTTTATTTAATGACAAAGATTTCATTCAGAAAGGGCATTGGTAAGTGTCATGAAACTGCCCTTCAGAAAGCATCCACCCTGCAGGGAGATGGGAGAGAGAGCGTGACTTGCTGGTGCAGGAGAGACCGATGCTTTCCATAACCATCCAGTTTGGTAAAAGGAACACGAACAGAGACACCACGGGGCAGGGATGGAGACTACATATGCAGGTGACCCCCTCAGAGCCCTCCAGCCCTCCAGGTCAGGTTTGTCCTCCCTGCCTGCTGGTCAGCACCACCCTCCGAGTTCTTACAGAAAGGCTGTTTGATACGGAGTCCTACCTAAATCTGCCCGGAGAGGGAGCCTTCTTCATAAGGAAGCAGGTGTGGCATGACCGTGATCTGTTGGTCTTTCCACTGACCACATCGCCTTGAGCAGCCGGTCTAACAGAACACCTACCTGGCTGATGGATGACTCACCCACGGTGACATCTCACAGACAACACCCTGTGGGGTGGGGTGCTGCCTTAGAAACGAGGTGTATGCAGTCAGTCAACATCCATCATCTGAAGTAGTGTCTTTATGGGAATACGTGGAAACCAAGCCACGCGTGGAGGTTTGGCCGCATTCACCATCATTGCAATGACCCACGCGTGGAATGTCTGCTTGTGTTCCAACCAACGTCGGTGCTGCTGGGATGAGGGGTCTGGTTTCCAGAGCATGTGCCTCGCATCAGAGGACCGAATAAACGTTCACTGAGCCTGAAGCTGAACTGCCACTTTGTCATTTTGGTCTTCCTGTGGGCGTGGCCAACGTAAGAGAAAAGGAACTACCATTTTGGAGGCGTTAAAGACCGACTGCCCTGAAAACCAAGTTCTGCTGCTACGTGAGCAGAGTAACGAGAAGAGGCCTGAAATCAGGGGAGTCGCTGGGCTGTTTCTTGGTGCTTACTGGCCTCTATCCACTAGTAACCATACGTGGGCAACTGATGCAACTTTGCTTCAGCAAGGATAAAGCACAGAAGAGCTTTGTTATTTGGGGATGAAGGTCAGTGTCACCTATCAGGCAAGTAACCTAGACCCATGCAGTGCTGGCTGAGTGTGGTGCAGCATCAGAAGGCGCATTGGAGGAGGGAGAGCATGGGTCTCAGTCATGATCTCGAGACCAGCCACAGCAGCAAAGACCCTCTTGGTACAAGCCTCTGATTTTGAGTGATTTGTGGCGTTTGGGGCTTACTATATCTGAGAGATTGTAATTAATATAGGACGTTAGTACATCTAAGTCGTGCACGAAAGGAGCTGTGCTTGGACACCTTCTGTGCCGTGTCTCCCATACACTTGGTCTAAAGCTTTGCTCCAGGTCTGCTGTGGCAACCACATGCACACGTTAGGCTGAGCACCTTGTCCCAGCAGCACTGGGAAACCATTGCTTGCTAATCCACTGTAAGTGACTCTTGCAGGACTGCGCAGACCTTCCGATGCATGCTCAGACCTCAGAGGAGGGGGAATAGCAAGCTTTCTGGAAATCCTTGTCTAACGGGAAACTAAATTAGTGGTTAAACGATGCCGTCCTTCTAGGTCTCAGATAGACAATAATGAAACACATTTTACATGATCTCTTTGGAGTTCTCCCAGAGGAAAGGACTCTAGCTGTCCCAGGGAGCTGGCATTATTCAGCTGAGGACACACATCCTCACATTGCCTTTTCTTCTTGTCCATTCCACTCTCCCCTACTTCACCATCACTGGCCCCTGTGACTTACTTCCCACAATAAATTACACGCCAGCAAGCCCTCGTCTCAGATTCTGCCTTGGCGTAAGATGAAATGAATCCAAGCTGAGATATCTATGAATACTGTGACAATGTAATTCATGTGATTCACCTAGTAAACAAGGACTTTCCCAGGCAAACCAGGATGTATGTTTACTATGCCCATGCAGGGTAAATATCAGGTGTTAAAAAAAAATAACTAAAACTTATAGACTCAATATTATGAGCATAAAAGTGAAGAAAATAATAGATTCAATGAATGAAGGATCAATGTAATAAAACATTAACAAAAACAATGTACTAGTCTGTTCTCATGCTGCTAGTAATGACGTACCTGAGACTGGGTAATTTATAAGGGAAAGAGGTTTAATTGACTCACAGTTCCACATGGCTGGGGAGGCCTCACAATCATGGCAGCAGGCAAGAAGACAATGAGAACCAAGCGAAAGGGGTTTCCCCTTATGAAACCATCAGATCTCATGAGACAGTCACTACCTCAAGAATAGTATGGGGAAACCACATCCATAATTCAATTATTTTCTGCTGGGTCTCTCTCAGAACACGTGGGAATTATGGAAGCTACAATTCAAGGTGAGATTTGGGTGGAGACACAGCCAAACCATGTCAAACAGTAATTTTTAAAGTGACTGAACTATAATTTTTTTTTCTTTTTTTTTTTTTGATGGAGTTTCAGTCTTGTTGCCTAGGCTCCAGTGCAATGGCGTGATCTTGGCTCACCGCAACCTCCACCTCCCGGGTTCAAGTGATTCTCTTGCCTCAACCTCCCGAGTAGCTGGGATTACAGGCATGCGCCATCACACCTGGATAATTTTGTATTTTTAGTAGAGACGGGGTTTCTCCATATTGGTCAGGCTGGTCACGAACTCCCGACCTCAGGTGATCTGCCTGTCTCAGCCTCTCAAAGTGCTGGGATTACAGGCGTGAACCACTGCGTCTGGCTTGAACTATAATATTTTATTCCTTTATCCATGTATCAATGTCCACTTAAATTTGTTTCACCTATGCTCTCAGACAAGACGTGACTCAAAGCTCTCACACTCTTCAAGCACTCTGGTTATCGGTAGACTTTATAATGACAGAGTAGACATGGTAATGAATATTTAAACTTAACCACTGACTCAGGAGTCCCTGGATCCTTTTGTGCTCAGTATTGAATTACAGGACTTGCTCTCATGAAAAAGTCATTCCTTAAGAAAAATTGCCTGTCCTGCTCCCTCTGATTCCTCTCCCTTAACCACCAAGATCTTTGGAGAAATGGGCTGTCTATATAATTATTTGTATATAGAGGGAATTTTAGAAGGTACAATTGATTTTTTTAGGATAGGTTATTGGACACTATTTTCATGGTATCCTGGTACACCTCATGTGAGCCACAGTGATGAAATATATCACAGATGGCAACAGATACTTAGCATTAGGCTCTTTATCACATCCAGAGGCAGTGGATAAGGGCTACTTACCTGCCCATCTCCAGTAAATTTCCAAGAGGGAGAAATCTTTATGGAGACAATAAATTAGGATATGCAGGTTTGTTTGGGTAATACTGGTAGGGTATCAGTGGGGTGAGGTTCTTTCTGTCCTCTTACCAATACAAATGTGTGTGTGTTTGTGTGTGAAAGAAGCTAGAATGAAACTAGTAGCTATTGTGTGTCAATTTCGGGATGGAGATAATGTGTATGGTAAGTGAAAGAATGTTGTAACCAAGCCACAAAATGAACTGTAACTACCACCTGAATTGGTTGTATTAGCCTGATGGAAAGGAACCCCATAAGGTTATGGGAATGTCCCAAGAAGAACTATATATATATATATATATACACACATGTATAGGAAGAGGAAAACCATTCCTCTTCATATATATATATATGTGTGTGTGTGTGTGTGTGTGTGTGTGCGCGTGCGCGTGTGGGTGTGTATATATAGTTTTTTCTCTTCATATATACATATGTGTATATATGTATATATATGTATATATACACATATATACACATGTGTGTATATATATATCTGTGTGTGTATATATGTATATGTATATACATATGTATATATATATGAAGAGGAAAACCATTATGGCCCTGCAGAGAGCAACATGTATGGTAATTCAGGGCTCTTCAGAGAAAAAGGGGTTTGGGAAGACATAGTTCTTACCCTTAAACTGTAGAGACTGTCTGAGGACGGTATTATGTGTTCCTAGAAAATGCATGTTAATGCCAGGAACTCCGCCAAGATTAGCACGGTGTGGTTCTTTGTACATAGTAGTTGCTTATAAACACTTGTTGATAATGTGGGTACTGGAGCAAGATTAGCTCAACATAAAAAAGAACCAGTAAAATTACTTCCAGGATTTGTGCCAGAAACAGAAACATTGCTTAGGAGGCTGTTTCCCTGGGTCCTGCTAAAGTGGGCAGGAGTACCTCAAAATATCTTGATAATTGAAAAAAGAAAGAAATAGAACTTTGGAATTAGTAAGATGTTTAATAATGATGATGAGAGTAAGAAACCTAGAAAATGTTCAATAAACACATTCAGAATGCATTTCAAGGTGAAATGACCATGCTAGCTATATTTTATATGCATCCCAAGAATAATACTATAAAATCGGTCATTAATGTGGATTTTGTAAGTGCAGGAAAGTGTGGGCCTAATGCCACCACTGGCACAAGATACTGTGTCTCACTCTTAATCTCCCAAGGGGACACTAGAAATTCCAGTTATATTTGTACCAGGAGTTGGAAGCAGACAAACAAAAGATTGCCAAGTATAGTAATTGGAATTTTTCTAATGACAAAATAATAGATGCTCAGAAAATTGTGGATTGTCTGGCATACCAAATCACATCTCAGGGCTTGTGGCCAAATTAGCAGCACAAAGCTGGGCTGACCCACTCTCCCATCTCCCAGATCTTCACATTCTTCCTTTTTGACAGATGTTTAATGAGAAATAGTGCATACAAATACATCTTTACAAACTATTGTTAACAGAAGCAATTCCAGGATTCTGAATAAGATGAAAATAAGCTGATTAGATTCAACAAGTATTTATGTTATAAATATTAAGCTGTTTTGGTCATGGCTTAGCATTAAATTATATAATGTCTATTTAATTTTCTATCTTAAATTTTTATGTCAGTGAATTGAAGTTCCTAATGTAAATTTCCTATCCATAATTATTTCTAATTAGTCCTGCATATGTTTTATTTATGATAAATGCCATTTGTTCTCCTTTGATTTCTGGATTACAAATTCATTATGATTAGCAGCAAAATTTTCTGAAATTTTTTTACATGATATTTTTTGACTTGTATACAAAGCAAAAAATCCTGAAAATATTTCACAGTAAAAAGGAAAACCACTATTGTTATCAGGCTGACTTATTTAGATTCGGAGTTATCTATGTTTTAAGGTATGTTTACCTTGGAATCAGGCTAATGTCTCCTAAAACCTGCTCACCTATTTCCCTGCTGCCACCAGGAATTTAAAAAGAGTTTGGCATTTTAAAATGTTGACGTCTCTGATATTGCCTTCATTCAGAGTTAATTCACGCTAAGCAGCAAAGGAGCTGCAGCTGAACACCTGATGGCTTCACTTCTTGTTTACCACCACGACCAAAACACACACACACAGCGAGAGGGGTCACCTACCATGCTGACGGCCTTCCGAGGGTCTACTGCCGGAGGTGTTGTGTGGTGTGAAGAGTGTGAATTCTGGAGTCAGACTGCCAGAGCTTCCAGCTCTGCTACTGGCTGCAGATTGGCCTTGGGATAACATCCCACTGTCTAAAACATAGATTTTCAGATTATAAAATGGGCATAGCTAGTATTACTTCAGGAAATGGCTAGAAAGTGTCTACCTACTGACTTAATTAAGCATACTTTTTTTTTTTCAATTTCAACTTTTATTTTAGATTCAGGAGGGACATGTGTAGGTTTTTTCCACGGTATATTGCATGACATTGAGGTTTGGGGTAAAGCATACATTTTAAAAGTAAAACTGTTAAGTGTTAAAAAGAAAAGAGGAAGCAGCAGTAAAATGCTGGATTCAGAGAGCCCGTGGTGCACAACCATGTGTGGAGTGGTGCTGGTGGGTACAGTGTCTCCACTTCTTGCAACAGCAGAACGTTTTTTTTTTTTTTTTTTTTTTTAAGAAATCCAATGCCTATGGCTTAGGTGCGTGACACTGGATACCATCGCTTCCCATCCTCTGGGAAGGTGACATATAGCTCAGGCGGTGAAACAGAAGCCCCGACGTTCTCACCATTGTGTTTACTTCAGAAAAGAGCATATGGTTCAAATGCAGCTAACAGCTCTCAAAGATGAGATATTCAGATTTGGGGTATCAGAGGCTGTGTCAGTTTATTGCTATAAAGAATATCTAAGACTGGGTAATTGATAAGAAAGGGATTTGCTTGGCTCATGGGTCTGGATGCTATAAGGAAGTACAATGCTGGCATCTGCTTCTTGGGGCCTCAGGAAGCCTCCAATCAGGCATGTCACATGGCAAGGCAGGGCAAGAGAGGGGCGGAGGTGCCAGCCTCTTAAACAACCAGTTCTTGTGTGAACAAATAGTGTGAACACTCACTCATCACCAAGGGGATGACAAGGCATTTATGAAGGATCCACCCCCATAACCCAAACCCCTCCCACCAGCCCACCTCTGGGGTCACATTTCCATGTGAGATTTGGAGGGAACACACACCCAAAGTATATCAGAGGTAGCTTTTCCTTTGGTATCACAAACCTGAAGGACATGTTGGAGGTCAATTTTCACCAAATGTGGAGGAGCAACTTCAATTTAATGCCAAAAGATCAATAATTCCCAAAATGGAGTTAGAGAAAAAATTCAATGGAATTATTTGAGCACCTGGATCTGATTGTGCCAGAAGCCAGATAGACTCCAGGACTATGCAATTTCGTAAGTCAATAAACTGGTGTATTTTCCCCCATTTTTCAGAGTTAAATTTCTGTCATACACAATCAAAACACCATTGGATTAACATCTTGAGCTGCAATGCAGAATAACGTCATTGAGAAAGCTCTAGAATTGGAAGAGAAGAAGGAATTCCAAGCTTTGACGTAACTTATGAGCATTCAATAAGAGTGACTAATTTAGATTCTTTACCACTTTCATTACTGTAAAATAAAGATCACAACCTCTGCTCATGCCATAAATCTTGAGGAAGTTCGGTAAAGCAGGTGTGTGAGGGACTGTGCTACACAGGGTTACATTGTAGTCACAGAAACAGATAGACGGAGTCCTGGAGTTTTTACTTTCTCATACTGTTGAGGAATACACCTGTAAGTTCCCAGTACTCACCTGCCTTTGCGCATAAACATCACAAACTGATGAGTGAACTTGTTAACAGGATAGGATAGAAATTAACAGGCGAAATCTTTCCATGTATAATACACATGTCGGATTGTTTATTGGATATATAATTGTGAAGCTTTCCTAGCAGAGTGATTGATCACAAACTTTAAAACTGTATACTCTGTGAAATTACCAGTGCTTTCTTGCTACTGAGAAGCATACTTATGCATCTAGAAGGAGGGAATTTTGAGGACATTGTCAAATCTCTTACATGGACTTAATGGACTAATTCAGTGAGAATTGGCCCTTCTGTTGCGTTGTGAATGATTCTTGCCTGCCCTTGAATTATTGAACTTGCATATGTATGATTTCATATGTGTAATCCAGATAGTAAATAAACACATTATTCTTCATATTTAATTTTTATATTATGTACTGTATTGGTAACTTCAGTCTTCTAGGAAATGTTTAAAATATGTTGGCATTCAACTAGAAGCAGCCGCTGAATTTTCTGTTAAAAATTCAGACTCTAATATTGGTTTGGGTGATGAGGTGATTAGTAATGATATCTGGAGCTCTGTCCCAGCTCTTGGAGTGCTGAAGTTAGAGCTGTCTACACCGTGTTCACTGACCTCTAAAATGAGTAGCTGGGTACTCATCTGAGTTCAGTGATCCACAGCAGAAACAACATTAAAGCTGAAGCCATGACTGTAATATGTGTGGTCTTGTCAGAGACAGCCTACGTGGGCCATGCATTGAAATTGATCCTCTTTTCTCCAAGGCAGCGTTGAGACACTGATACAGAAATATGACCCAGGTGATGTCTTAAGGCTGGAGCTGATCTCATTTCAATTTCCATTTTTTAAAGGTGCCCATGTAATGCCTTTAAATTCAGCCAGAAAAGAACCAAGGAAGATTTCATGGGTTTTCTTCTTGGTCTTGCTGTTGTGGCAGGAAAGCACTTAAGAACTGAAATCATATTCTGTGCATGTTGAGAGTTTGTCCAGTTCGATTGAGTGTAATCTGATTGCAAGCCCAAGCCATCTGAGGCCTGCAAGAGGAAGATACTGTCAAGACTCAACTTTCCACAGTCGTCTCCAGCTTTGTGCTGTGCCCCACGGATTGCAGGGCCTGAGAATGCTTCATCAGCCTTCACAAAGTCAGCAGCCACAGAGCTGCACCAGGGTGAGGCACTGCTACTGTGAAGTAAAGCCCGGGAGTTCACGTGAGAGAGGCAACCACGGACACAAATCTCAATGGCACTTCAGTCCAAGTGGGAAAGCTGGCATTTTCAGACAGATACTCAGTAAGGACTTCAAAACACATTTCCACAAGTAACTACACAACCCCGTAACTGTCTTGTTTTCAACTTTTTTTTTTCCAAATATACCATCAACATAAATGGCAGTGTGTGTGTGTGTGTGTTAGAGAGATAATAGATATTTATATAATTTTATGCTTGTGACATTACGGGATTTTATTCTTCAGTAGTTTCAAAAGAGAAGCTTTTTCATGCATATATTGAAAAAAATCTCTTTTAACATAATGCTGCATCATTATAAAGCCACAGGTAGTATTTTGGGGGAGTGTAGTCTGTTCCAATGAAGGAAGGCAGAGCATGGATTTACGTTTAGGAGGCTGATCTTCCTTCATAAAGGATCTTTAGGCTTTGCTTACATCATGCTTGCTTTGAGATGTTTTATTTCATTGGTAAGAGCTACTATATGAAAAATATTTTATATATAAAATTGACCATATTCTCATGTAGGGCTATAAACATAAAGAATTGGGTGATCTCTTTTATCCAACAAAACATAAATAAATGACTTTGGCCACGGTGTTCTTGCTCTCATATGGACACAGGGAGGGGGGAATCACACACTGAGGTCTGTTGGGGGGGGCTAGGGGAGGGACAGTTGGGGGTGGGGAGGTTGGGGAGGGATAACATGGAGAGAAATGCCAGATATAGGTGACGGGGGATGGAGGCAGCAAACCACATTGCCATGTATGTACCTATGCAACAATCCTGCATGATCCACACATGTACCCCAGAACCCAACGTACAATTTAAAATATATATATATATATATAATTGAGTTAAAAAAAAACCTTAGAGACATATCATCAAGTACAAAGGAAACATTTGTGAAAATTTGATGGCTATTTGGTGATATTGATGTAATTATCGATATCCTTGTTTGGGGTATGATAATGCTATTGTGATTCTATTTGGGGGAAATGAGAGTATCTTTTCACGTGCTTATCACAATACAGATTAAATGATAAAAAATTTTTCATTTTTACTTCTTTTATGATAGTCGTTAGTGCTGCAATAGTTGGGTATAGAGAACGCTTGTTATCTGGAAGTCAATAGATATTTTTCTAGTTATTTTAATTGTGTTGGTAGAAAGTTAGTGTTAACAATGTACATAAATGGATTATCAATTTTCAAATAAAGTTGCAATAATGAACATTTATGAATGATGATTTTCTGATCATTGTTTAATCTTTGATTTTCATGAAGCCCTCCAAAGGGTCAGAGAATTCAATATTCCTAGGACATCAGCCCAAAAGAAGGGAAAACTGAGAGCTAGTCACCGTAAGGCAGGCTGTGGATGAGACAGTTGTTCTAGAAATATCTTGACTTTCAAGTTATGAGGACCCATAACAGTCCTTTTTTTTTCTTTTTTTTAAACAGGAAGGCTAGCTGATGAGGCTGCAGGCTTTGACTCCACAGGGACACGAGTACCTTAGGCTTTACAGATTGTGGACTGACTTAGTCTGTCTACTTAGTGTGCACCACTGAATATCCATCAGTGAAAACTGACCTCTGCCATGATCAAAATAAGAGGTGCTTTAAATCAAAGAGGTAGCATTTACCATTTTATGTCCCCTTTGCCTGTGCTGAGGCAGCTGAGCCGTGAAAGAAGCAGTGAAATGGGCAAGGGCTAGGGCTAAGCATTTGGGGTAGTCACACCATTTTGAAAACCTGACCTCATAAGAACATAAGTGTTTCTATCAAATGTATCCCCTTACTAATGTGAAATCCGCCATTGTTTGATTCTCTCCTTTAGGCTTATAAACAAATTGGTCATGTATTTGTATTGAACTGTTCACTGTACGTTTAGACAGAAAAGGAGTTGTAAGGCCCCTTTCCTTCTTTCCCTATCAATTACTACTGGAATGTGGATGTGCACAGTAATGAAAGGGCATAAATAGCGTCTACCGAGCACCTACCATGTGCTGGGCACCAAGCCTTGTATTTTATGTAAATAATCTTGCTTAGTCTTTACAATGAAATTGGTACCATTATGTCAATTTGGTAGATGATCAAGCTTATAATATGAAGGGTGAAGTGACCAGTCCCAGATTACTGAATCAATGAACCCTGTCCTCTGTCCTCTTACTGCTGCATCTTTTGAGATTTCCATTTGCCTCTTAATAGCACATTCTAAATAATAGAATAGACTTTTTATGCTGTTTAGAGTACTTAGCAGAACCTACAGGCAAAATATTCAGAGACCCTGTTCCCTCAAAGAATGGTTATAAATTCAGTGGTAGTATGATATTACTTTCTTAATAGATCCTAAAGTTAAGAAGGTTTACAAAAAAAGTGTTATGATGCCAGGAAAAATTACGTGTATATAACTTTATATATACATGCAGTCTTTGACATTTCAGTGCCTTCGGGCTCAATGACTTGAAAACAACTTACTGCTACTTCTGAAAGATTAGACAGCAGACATTTACCCTGGAAGTAAAATAATAGCTTGGCAACAGTGGCATTGTATTTGTTTAAAGCCATTTGGAAACTGGAGAATCACTTTCCACCCGTGAAACATTTTACTCATTAATGAAGAACACTGATTCATTGCACATTGTAGACCTTTTGGCGTTTTGTGTTAGACAAATAAATTTAAGCTCGATTTGACGGAAGGAGAGTTATGGTTAGAGATGCTACTTATGATCAAGTGTGACTAGTGCCATAAGAAATAATAATTTGTCAACCTCGCTAAGAATTAAGAACCTGGGCTATTAATTCTGAGACTTGACAGGTCTTGAATTACATGTTACTTAGAAATATGGTTGTTCAAATATGATTCAAGCATCAACCGCTTTTTTGTAGTTCTCATTTTGATACTCTATAAATGATTCATGTTTGGGATTTTATACCATGCTTCTGAAAAGTACAGCATACATTCTTTTACCTATTGCTCCTTATGTAATAGGTCAACAAGTATATATCGACCTCCACTACAGATCTGGCTTGATGCAGAGGCTGGAAGCATTGCACATGCTGGGACTCTGATGTTTCCATTATTATAGTTTACAATGCAGAGCAAATATTTGAGTTGCACGAACATTTCCATTTCTAAAAATGGCAGTCACTTCATTTGTGCACCATTATTAAACACATACTCAAGGTAGCTTAGCTGCCAAATGAACTGAGTTAAATTGCTTACAGTGAGGTGGTTTGCATGTTAATATTTAATACTTTGTCCAATACCATCACATCTGTGTTATTAAAATTGAATATTTGGTGATTATATAAATTCTGTTATGAAAATTGCATATATGGTGATTATACTTTCAGGAATTGTTTGCTTTCTTCTGCTTTTTCTATCTATTTTAAAATCAACTTAAATATACTAGTCTTATGGTCTGTCAGTTGTTTTGGTAAACAACAAAAAACAAATCCTGTCCCACCTACTTTCTTTCTCCCACCTACTAAATCAAAGCCAATGTTATGGGGCAGGCTGGCTTGTGTCTGGGGATCACGGTTCCTTTTGATGTTTCCTGTATTTTGAAACATGCCTTGCCTGTACCAGTTCTTCTAACTATGACATTCTATTCAAGTGTGGTTCAAGGTCACTCATACAGGTCCAGGCATGATGCTCAAATCTGATTGTTTGTTATGCATTACAGAAAGCCAAGTGTGTGTGTTTCATTGCTTTGGAAAAATGGATTTAACACTAGCTCAGCAAAGCTTTATGATATTGCTATTTCAAGTCATTTTGGTTCATTGATTAAATAAAAGGCAACTTGACTTGTTTAGCAATATTTAAATGAAAGGGATATGTACTAATCTTTATCTAATTATGCCCCCTCTATTTTTAATTTTACAGTATAGACTGTGCACTGATTTGAACTATGAGTGTACTAAACATAACTCTTACCTGTGTTGCCTTTGATTTATTTTCGACTTCGAAGGCCTTGAAAATAATTTTATTTTTATAATTTTAGGCAGTAGGTATATACTGTGTATTCTCCCTAAGAGTAGATAAAATGCTTTCTGTATCCAAGTGCAAGTCTGATTGTAGATTGTCCAGTGAAGCTTAAGTAATGGCAGAACAGAGGCCAGCAGTCGGTAAACCGGCGGGTCTACAGGTTTACAGTGGCAGCAGCACGGCCCTGGCTCTCCACTTGTGCGTGAAATATAATGAACGCACAGGGCACTGCAAACCTGGGCTCAGACCCCTGCTGTTCACATGCCAGCCGACCAATCATGATCAAGCTCCTGAGTCTGCAAAATAATCTGAGTCCTAATTCATTAAGTAGGAGTGACAGTTCTTATAAAATAGCTGCACATAATAGATGCTCAAAAATGTTCCTTTTCTAATAGTTTGTACAGTACTTTTTCTATAAATTAGTACAAATTCTCTGTCTTAAGTAATCTTGAGTACTTGGGGAACAAATTTTTATTCAAGGAGGAAATATGAAAAATGACATAAAGGATAATTATTTCCTCTGTATTATCAGGTATTATCAGGAAGTTCCTCTGTCTTGTGTCCTGCTGTGGACAGAAAAAAGAGAGTCAAGAATGTTTTGAAATAATCTGATAGAGAACCCAGAAATAAGGTTGCACACCTACAGCTCTCTTAACTTCGACAAAGCTGACACCAATGAGCAACAGGGGAAAATTCCCTACTCAACAGGTCATGCTGGGATAACTGGGTAGTCACGTGCAAAAGGTTCAAACTAGACCCCCTTTTTATACCACATGCAAAAATTAAGTCAAGGTGGATGAAAGACTTAAATATAAAACCCAAAACTATACAAACCCTGGAAGACAACCTAGGCAATACCATTTTGGACAGGAACAGGAGAAGATTTCATGACAAAGACACTAAAAGCAGTTGCAATAAAAGCAAAACTTGACAAGTGGGATCTAATTAAACTTCAGAGCTTCTGCACAGCAGAGGAAACTATGAACATAGTGAGCAGACAACATGCAAAATGGAAGAAAATTCTTGCAAAATGTCCATCTGATAAAAGCCTAATATCCAGCATATATAAGGAACTTAGACAAATTTATAAAAAATACCCCCCAACAACCCTGTTAAAAAATGTGCAAAGGACATGAATAGACACTTTTCAAAAGGAGACACACATATGGCCAAAAATCGTATGAAAAGAAGCTCAACATTACCAATCATGAGAGTAAGGCAAATCAAAACCACAATGACATACCATTTAACACCAGTCAGAATGGCTATTTGATAGGGTTTGGCTCTGTGTCCCCACCTAAATCTCATGTCAAATTGTGATCCTCAGTGTTGGGGAAGGGCCTGGTGAGAGGTGATTGGATTGTTGGAGTGGACTTCCTCCTTGCTGTTCTCATATAGTGGGTGAGTTCTCATTAGATCTGGTTGTTTGCACGTTGTTTGTATCACTTCCCCCTTTCTCTCTCTCTCTCTCTTTCTCTCTCTCTCTCTCTCTCTTTCTCTCCCCAACTCCACCATGTGAAGGTGTGCCTGCTTTGCCTTCACCTTCTGCCATGGTTGTAAGTTTCCTGAGGCCTTCCCAGCCAGGCTTCCTGTGCAGCTGGTGGAATCATAAGCCAATTAAATCTCTTTTCCTCATAAATTACCCAGTCTTAGGTAGTTCTTCAGAGCAATGAGAGAACAGACTAATACACTATTATTAAAAAGTTAAATATAACAGATGCTGGTGAGGCGGCAGAGAAAAAGGAATACTTAAACACTGTTGATGGGAGTATAAATTAGTTTGTGGACGATAACGGTTATTCTTCAAAGACTTAAAAACAGAACTACTATTTGACCTAACAATCCCATTACTGGGTATATGCCCAAAGGAATATAAATCATTCTGTCATAAAGACACATGAACACATGTTCATTACAACACTATTCACAATAGCAAAGACATGGAATCAACCTAAATGGTCATCAGTGGTAGAATGGATAAAATAAATGTGGTACATATACACCGTGGAATACTATGTAGCCATAAAAAATGAGATAATCTCCTGTGAGGAACATGAATGGAGCTGGAGGTCATGATCCTCAGCAAACTAATGCAGGAACAGAAAATTAATACTGCATGTTTTCAATTATAAGTGGAAGCTAAATGATGAGAACTCGTGGACCCAAAGAGACAAACAACACATCCTGAGGCTCTCAGAGGGTGGAGGGTGGGAGGAGGGAGAGGATCAGGAAAAATAACTAGTGGGTACCAGGCTTAATACCTGGGTGCTGAAATAATCTGTACAGCAAACCAGCATGACACAAGTTTGCCCGTGTAACAAACCTCCACGTATACCCCTGAACTTAAAATAAAAGTTAAATTTGAAACATACAAATTGGAAAGAAAAAAATAATATTACAGATGACTTCACAACCGTAGGATTTCCAGAAGAAATATGTATTGGAAACATCCATGTCTAAATGCAGTTAAGGAACTCATGCTATCAGAATAATCCCTTCGCTGTTTCTCTCCCAGTTCTTCTTTTCTCCTAGGGACTCACGGACAGTGAACCGCGATCATGCCTAGACTTACCCCCATCTCCTCTCAAAGCTGACGTGTTTAAATGCCACAAATAGCCTTGATCATGCAAACTTGATTCTCTCTCTGAAAAATATAATTGGTAATCCTCCTTTCTATCATATGTTTACAGAAACACTGATTACCCTTGGTATAAAGCTTCTAATCAACAGACGGCATTGTTAGAAATTTAATTCATTCATAGGGCTTTTTTTGAGCCTAGCCTTACATTTGCTGCACTGACTCATAGTAAACAGTTTAGAACCCGTGGTTCATGCTTTTAAAATTCAAGACATGGACATCCTTTATCTCTGTGAGTGATACTGAGGAAGTAAAGGGCAGGGTGTGAATCATGAAAAAAAAAGCTCTGATCAGTTTAAAACTGGCTATCATGAAAAACTTCACTGAAATGAATTCATGGACGTGCCACCCTGTTACCAAAGCAATTATTGAAGAAATCATTTCTGTTGTTTTAAGAGGTAATGAATGCCTCAGCTCTTTCATCCACCCTGTTTTTACCAAACTTTTTTTTTTTTTTTGTTTAGGTCCACCCTCTTCCCGGATCATGAGGGCACAAGAGTGGGAAAGTGGAATTGAATACCTGAACTAAGACCAAAGAATGCCAGCAGTGTGAATTGTTGCGGTGAATTCCAGGCAGTTATTCTCATTTCTAAATGTAACTGAAGCGCTTTTATCTGGAAATATGAATTGAGATCACAAGAAAGAGGAATCAGGCCAAAGCCACATTTTGGAATTGGCACATCAGAAATACCATAGGCATGGGTTTTTCACAGGATGGTATTTCATCGTTTGGACACCTGGCTGATCCGCTGAAAACATGCATTTGTGAGAAATACATGGGAACCATTTCTTTTTGATAAATAAGGAAATACTTAGGATTAGTGTTGGATTCTTACTTTGTGTATGCTAATTTCTTTTGCCAGTAACAACCTTTTTGTTTCTCTTTGCTCTGTTAGGAGAGAAAGAAGACTCATGTTTATCGTACAAACACAGTCACTTTTACGTATTAGTATGCTGCTCCTAGAGAACAAACCAGAAAGCCACACACATTATTCCTACACGTTTCCAACTCTGTGGGAAATTCGCGTTTTGAAACTTCAGTATATTACATATAAATAAACATATCTCATTCAAATCACATCTTTTGGAAATAAATATTATTTAATAAGAGAGTAAAGCAGTAGACGAAGGGCTTGTCTTTAAAAGATTGTTCTGTTATAAGCTATTTTTCTTTGCTAAGATACTGTTTTAACAAAAATATTTCTAATTCAAATTCTGGATAGTTCTTTTTAGGTTCTGAGCCATGCCTCTAGTCCAGTCTGTGCCTACAGGTGGCAGTCCTCCTCCATCACTGCAGGGATGTGGGTGTAAATGCACGGCATCCTTAATGGAAGGCGAATTCGTGAACTGAAATCAATCTTCCAAAATCTATTTTCAGGGATATTCTTTATGAACACATAAGCTTATATTGTTTAAAACGCTGTTGTAAATAGGGGTGAACTTCAGCCACCAGCCTGAAGGCTGCCCTTCTGCTGTTGTTCAGTGGAAGATGTCGCCTCATCTCTTCTCAGTATGTGGAAAACAGTGACAAACCCCTGAGAAACATGTTCCCAGGCCTTGGTTCCAGAAGATTATGAATGGCTGAGCATTACTGTGGAGTAAATCTATTTCATTGTTTCCACAGGTTGGTCTATAGATTACATTAGGGAAAAGCTGGGTAATTCTGTCTTTATAAAATCCACACTTTCATGGGTGCCATAATAATTCTACGGACACCTCCAGTAGGGCTTGTTAGAACACTGGTGCTGATGCTCCCTAGACTTCTTTTTCAAAGAATCACTGGTTGAATCAACAAAATAGAAATCACTGACTGCAGAGATTGATTAAGGATTTAACATTTTTTAAAAAAAAGCATTTGCTTGATGTTAAGGTGTCAAAAATACCAAAGAGTTGTAAAGCAGAATTTCTGTGAATTAAGTAATGATTTGGAGCTCATGAATCTGTGCGAGATTAGCTGGGGGTGAGAGTAACTGGTCATAGTCGGTGTTTGATGACACCGTGCCAGCCGCTGTGCTGAGGGGCTTGGGTGCTTTAACTCACGTAAAGCTACATAGCAACCTTGCTATTTTCTATCAGTTCTACAATGCTTACATTTTCATATTTTAACAGTTCTAGTATTAGAATATTTTCTAAAATAGACGGCTTCTGACATCCCTATCCATGAGGCAGAAACTGAGGTAGTATTTGTTTTATGTGTTTGCTTTTGTTTATTACTATTACTATCATTTCAATAGGTTTTTGGGGAATAGGTGATGTGTGGTTAGTGGATGAGTTCTTTAATGACGATTTCTGAGATGCTGGTGCACCCATCTCCGGAGCAGTGCACGCTGCACCCAGTGTGCAGTCCGTCATCCCTCACCCCTCCCACCGTTTTCCGCAAGTCCTCAAAGTTCATTGTATCATTATTATGCCTTTTGTCCTCATAGCTTAGCTCCTACTTAAGAGTGAGAACACGCGGTGTTTCATTTCACATTCCCGAGTTTCTTTCTTGTAGAGATCTATCATCTCCTTAATTAGGTCTATTTCTCTGTTTTTATTTTTATTTTTTTGCAGCTATTGTAAAAGGAGTTGAGTTGTTGATTTGATTTTCACCTTGGTCACTGTTGGTATATAAGTGTACATTTATTTTGTACCCTGAAACTTTTCTGAATTCATTTGCCAGTTCTAGGAGTTTTTTGGAGGAGTGTTTAGGGTTTTCAGGATGTGCAAGCATATTACCAGTGAACAGCAACTGTTGGACTTCCTCTTTGCTGATTTGGATGCCCTTTATTTCCTTCTCTTGTCTGCTTGCTCTGGCTAGGACTTTCTGTACTATGTTGAATGAAAGTTGTGAAACTGGGCATCCTTGTCCGGTTCTCAAGGGGAGAGTTTTCAACTTTTGCCATTCAGCATAATATTGGCTGTGGCTTTGTCACAGATGGATCTTATTTTCTTGAGGTATGTCCCTTCTATGCCAATTTCGCTGAGGGTTTTGATCATAAAGTGATGCTGGATTTTGCATACATTGAGATGATAATGTGATTTTTAATTCTGTTTATGCGCTATATCACATTTACTGACTTTTGTATGTTAAACCATCCTGGTATTTCTCATATGAAACCTACTCAATCATGGTGGATTATCTTTTTTATATGCTGTTGAATTCAATTAGCTAGTATTTGGTAGAGGGCTTTTGCATCTATGCTCATTAGGGATATTTATCTGCAGTTCTCTTTTTTGTTATGTCCTTCCTGGCTTTGGTATTAGGGTGATACAAGTTTCATAGAACAATTTAGGGTGGATTTCCTCCTTTTCAATCTTTTGGAATAGTGTCAACAGGATTGGTACCAATTCTTCTATAAATGCTTGATAGAATTCAGCTGTAAATCCATCTAGCCCTGGACTTTTTTTTTTGGCAATTTTTTTATTACTATTTTAATCTCACTGCTTGTTATTGGTCTGTTCAGAGTTTCTATTCCTTCCTGGTTTAATCTGGGAGGGTTATATATTTTCAGGAATTTTTCCTTCTTTTCTGGGTTTTCTAGTTTGTATGTATAAAGGTTTTACAGTAGATGACCCTAGAGCCTTAAATGATTGCTGTGGTATTGTTTGTAATAGCTCCCATTTTCTTTCTAATTGAGCTTATGCCTATGTTCTCTCCTCTTTCCTTGGTTAATCTCACCAATGGTCTATCATTTTGTTCATCTTTTCAAAGAACCAGCCTTTTGTTTATCTTTTATAATTTTTTTGTTTGTTTGTTTTAATTTTCTTTAGTTCTGCTCTCATCTTTGTTATTTCTTTTCTTCTACCGGGTTTGGGTTTGGTTCGTTCTTGTTTCTCTAGTTTATTGAGGTGTGACCCTTGATTATCTATTTGTGTTCTTTAGATGAAGGCTCTGAACACTACGAACTTTCCTCTTGGCACTGCTTTTGCTGCATCTCAGAGGTCTTGATAAGTTCTTATCACTATTATCAATCAGTCCAAAGAAATTTTTAATTTTCATCTTGATTTCATTGTTGACCCAATGACCATTTGGGAGCAGATTATTTAATTTCTATGTACTTACATTGTCTTGAGGGTTCCTTTTGGAGTTGATTTCCAATTTTATTCCACTGTGGTCTGAAAGAGTAATTTTGATTTTCTTAAAATTATTGAGACTTGTTTTGTGGCCTGTCATATGGTCTGTCTTGGAAAATGGATGAGTACTGTGTATATTTTGCAGTTGTTGGGTAGAATGCTCTGTAAATATCTGTTAAGTTCATTTGTTCTAAGGTATAGTTCAAGTTCATTGTTTCTTTGTTGATGACTTCATGTCTCGATGAACTGTCTAGTGCTGTAGTGGAATATTGAAGTCCCCAACTACTACTGTGTTGCTGTTTATTTCATTTCTTAGCTCTAGTAGTAACTGTTTTATGAAGTTGGAAGCTCCAGTGTAAGGTGCATATATATTTAGGATTGTGATATTTTCCTGTTGGACAAGGTTTTTCATCATATATAATGTCCTTCTTTGTCTTTTTAACAGCTGTTGCCTTAAAGTTTGTTTTGTCTGATATAAAAATAGGCACTCCTGCTCACCTTTGATGTCCATTTGCATGGAATATCTTTTTCCATCCCCGCACCTTAAGGTTATGTGGGTCCTTATGTGTTAGTTGATTCTCTTGAATACAGCAGATATTTGGTTGGTGAATGCTTATCCGTTCTGCAGCCACTTACAGTCAACATTAGTATTGAGATGTGAGATACTATTCTGTTAATCATGCTAGTTGTTGCCTAAATTTCATGCTTATTTTTTCATTGTATTATTGTTTTATAGGTCATATTAGATTCATGCTTTAAGGACGTTCTATATTTGTGCATTTTGAGGATTTGTTTTAATATTTAGAGCTCCTTTTAGCAGTTCTTGTAGTGCTGGCTTAGTAGTGGCAAGTTCTGTCAGTATTTGTTTGTCTGAAAAAGACTGTATCTTTTCTTCATTTATAAAGTTTAGTTTCACTCGGTATAAAAATCTTGGCTGGTAATTGCTCTGTTTAAAGAGGCTGAAGATAGGCCCCAATCCCTACTAGCTTGTAGGGTCTCTGCTGAGAAATCTGCTGTTAATCTGATAGGCTTATCAGATACCTGATGCTTTTGGCTCACAGCTCTTAAGATTCTTTTCTTTGTCTTCACTTTAGATAACCTGATAATTATGTGTCTAGGCAATGATCATTTTGTGGTGAATTTCCTGGGAGTTCTTTTAGGTTCCTGTATTTGGATGTCTAGATCTTTAGCAAGGCCAGGAAGTTTTCCTCAATTATTCTCTCAAATATGTTTCCCAAACTTGTAGATTTCTCTTCTTCCTTGGGAATACCAATTATTCTTAAGTTTATTTGTTTACCATAATCCCAAACTTCTTGGAAGCTTCATTCATTTTTAAAAATTCTTTGTTATTTGTCTTTTTAGATTGAGTTAACTCGAAAGCTTTGTCTTCAAGCTCTGAAGTTCTTTCTTCTACTTGTTTGAGGCTATCCAATGATTTTGCATTTCTCTAAGTGTGTTCTTCATCTGCAGAAGTTGTGATTGTTGTTTATTTATGCTATTATTTCACTGGCGACATTTTCATTCATATCCTGTCTCATTTTCTTGATTTCTTGAAGCTGGACTTCATCTTTCTTTGGTGTCTCCTTGATTAGCTTAATGATCGACCTTCTGAATCCTTTTTCTCACAATTCAGAGATTTTGTCTTAGTTTGGATCCATTGCTGGTGTGATCTATGAAAGGTGTTAAAGAATCTTGTTTTGTCATGTCACCAGAATTGTTTTCCTGGTTTCTTCTTATTTGGGTAGGCTGTGTAAGAGGGAAGATCTGAGGCTCAAGGGCAGCCGACCAGAGTCTTTTCTCCTCCAGGGTGCTCTCCTGATGTGGTGCTCTCCCCTTTCCTTTAAGGATGGGGCTTCCTGGAGCCAAACTGCAATGATTGTTATTTCTCTGCTGGGTTTAACTACCCAGCAGAGCTACCAGGCTCCAGGCTGATACTGAAGGTTGTCTGCAAAGAGTTATGTGATGTGATCTCTCTTGAGGTCTCTCAGCCATGGATACCATCACCTGCTCCAGCGGAGGCAGGAAGAAAGCAAGGTGGATTCTGTGAGGGTCGTTGGCTGTAGTTTTGTTTAGTGTGCGGGGTTTTTCTTGGCTGGCCTCAGACTAGGAGCTGGCACTTTCAAAAGAGCATCAGCCGCAGTAGCGTAGAGAGGGTATGATCTTGCTGTAAGGTTGTCTGGGTAAGTATTCAGGTTTTCCAGGAGGTGGGAAGGGCCATAAAGCTCCCAGGAGATTACATTCTTTGTCTTGTCCTCAGACACCAGTGTGGGAAGAGAAAGGCCATCAGTCGGGCGTAGGGCTGGGTATGTCTGAGCTCTGCGTTTCCTTGGTCAGTGCTTGCTGTGGCTGCCGTGGGAGATGGCGGTGTAGCTCTCAGGACACCGGAGTTATGTCCCCAGGGGGATTATGGCTGCCTCTGCTGCTTCAAACAGGTCACCAGAGACGTGGGTCACCAGTGACAGGCCTCACCCAGCCACCATGCAGCCTGAAAGGCCAGTCTCATTCCCTCCATGCCCCACCAGCAGCCCTGGGCTTATTTCCAGGCAGCCAGTGAGCAGGGCTAAGAACTTGTGCCAGGCTCCCAACCCCTTCCTGAGAAGGCAAGTTGAGCTTCCGTGTTTCAGATCCCCTCGCCTGCCCCAGCTTCTGTGCTGGTGTCTGCACTCCTGGCTCCCCACATCCCCGAGATTCTGTCCAGGAAACTTCAAGTTGGTCAAAATTGTAACAAAGTTCAGCTGGAAGTTTCCTTTTCCCTGTGGTCTTTCCCCAGTTCCACTAGCAGCCCTCCCCAAAGATCCCTGTGTGACAAAGTCAGCATTAGCTTCCCTGGGGACCGAGAGTGCTCACGGGGTTCTTCCTGCGGCTTCCTCTACCCCCATATTTTGCTCGGGTCTCCAAATTCATCTCAGCTTCTGGTAGGGTCTAATCCTTTTTTCGTGATCTGGGCCTTCAGGTTCCTCAGTGAGGATGTGTGATCAGAGCGGACATTCCCCCCTCACACTTTGAGCACTCACGGTTTTTTGGTTGTCTCAAAGAGCCTGAGAGGGAAAGCTGCTTCCTTCAAAGGATCTGTGGATTCTCTCAGCTTTTCTGACATGTTTGTGTGGTAGTTCTTGGAGCAAAAGTTTCTGATGTGAGTCTCCATACGCTGCTCTGTCTACCCAAGTGGGAGCCCACCATTTTCCTCAAATTGAGATAGTTCTTGTTTTCATTTATATTTTTGTTTAGAGACAGGGTCTTGCCCTGTCACCAAGGCTGGAGTGCTGTGACGCCATCATAGCTTCCTGCAGTCTTGAACTCCTGAGCTCCAGCAACCCTGTCACTCCAGCCTCTTGAATAGCTGGAAGTACAGGTGCATATCACCATGCCTAGCTAAGCCTATTTTTGCAGAGACAGGATCTCACGATGTTGCCCACTCTTGTTTTGAACTCCTGGCCCCAAGCAGCCCTCCTGCCTCAGACAATGTGTTGGGATTACAGGCATGAGCTATGGCCCTCAGCCTTGAGATGTGTTTACTACCTGCACGTGTGAAGACAAAAATTGTCAGCCTACAAACAGGCAGAATAGATGTGGTGAACTAAGAGGGACATCCCAGGGACACTCTTGGAATTACTTTTAACCCCTGGGAGCCACAGTGTCAAAGGCAGGCTGGTTCTGTGCAGCCAGCATGGGACCCCAGCACCAAGGCCTTTCCGTGGGTTCCTGTGTTTCTACTAAGAAATGCTCTTCTACCAACACTGTTCGTAGCTCTATGGGCACTGGCAAATCTGAGTCAAGAGCTGATTTAGAAGAATTGGAATCTGTATATAAAGAAGTCTGAGAAATATCTAAACCAATTTATCTTGCTTAATTTTTTTATATTTGCATGGCAGTGGTGTATGATTAAAAATACCTATGTATAATTAATTTTTTCAATAGGCACATGGAATAGAAATTCATACTATTAAGAGCGCTTTGTGTCACATCGTAATTGTCTGTGGTTTTCCTTTTCAGTGGTATTTAAAATTGTGTCTTACAATTGAGAGCGTTCTGGCTGTGACAGCCACAGTATCATTATCCCTGCTTTATATAAATGAGGAATTTTTGCCAGAATAAGTGCCAGAGCCAGGATGTAGGTTCAGCCTGCATCTAGAAGGTGACATCTTTATTCTCTACTGTTTCTCTGATGAAGTGATTACAATGAAAGCTGTAACATTTTTTATTATACCATTTGTAATAAAGTTACTACAAGAAATTTTCAAAATTCCATTCTTTCCTTTCCTGAATTTCAGGCTACACTAGGCACTCTGCCTCCATAAAAAAGGCTAAGAAAAAGCCTGGCCAGGCACAGTGGCTCACACCTGTAATCCCAGCACTTTGAGAAGCCGAGGCGGGCAGATTACCTGAGGTCGAGAGTTCAAGACCAGCCTGACCAACATGGTGAAACCCCGTCTCTACTAAAAATCCAAAAACAGAATTAGCCAGGTGCAGTGGTGTATGCCTATAATCCCGACTACGCTGAAGTCTGAGGCAGAAGAATCGCTTGAGCCCGGGAGGCAGTGGTTGCAGTGAGCCGAGATCACACCACTGCACCCCAGCCTGGCGACGGAGAGAGACTTTGTCTGGAAACAATGACAACAAAAAGTCTTTTCTCCACACTTTCGCAGCTCATTTTCTTCTTCGAGCTGCCTGAAGTAAGTTCAGTCAGAAGGTACAAGTTAGAACAGAAGACACAGACAGCCCATTTTTGCTTCAGGACCAAGTTTTCCGCATACGCAGAACTTTTATTGCTCAAATGGGCGCTGCATTTTGATCCGCCCTGGCTCCTGTGCAGAAGCGCCGTGTGTGACCGTACAGGCTGGGTCTGTTCTTAATTGGGGCTACTCTTCTATTCATTTTTAATCAGTTCAGAATCCACAGGGGAATGTGGATGAAGGAATAAATCCTTCCAGTTTCCTAATATATTTCCTTTTTAAGTCTAGGCCAGTAGAACAAATACATTTCATTGCATGTTCATTAAAAACTCGCATGAGGAGAAAATGAAACATCTTTCTTATTGTGTTATTCTTACGAAATAGGACTTGCAGAAACCATGATAAAATTAAAGTTGTGCTTTGAGATATTTATAGCATTTATGTATGCTGAGTATCAAAAACCATGTCACTTTTTTGGATCTTCAAAAGCAGACATAAAATCAAGTTTGTAGCTATACAATATTTTTCACTTCAATGTAATACAAAAATGTGATTTTACACAGGCATATGGTTTGAAAAAAGGAGCATAGAAATCACTCATTTTGTACTTAGGATTAAGTATATTGTGTTAGAATAATCTAAAACCCAACAATTTTCTTTTTGGCCGAATGACCTTACACCTTCATTTTAGAAAAAGGTGTCTATGACTGGTGTTCTTCACTTCTGAGCATCACCTTTCTCTTTTATCTTTCAAAAATAATGTGGGTAACAGGATATTCTGGTTTCCTTTTTTAAAAGTGAACTTTATTCAACCCAAGAACTACAGGTTAACAAGTATGACAGAAATGTGTACTGCACAATCAACGACGCTGTCACGGCTACTGGTTGACATTACGGGAAAGGGCACACATGCGTGGGAAGGTCAGCTGCGTGATGGGCGCCGGTGCAGGTGAGACCTGGTAACAGGACCTGTGGCCTGGGACAGGGAGGCCTGTGTTTCACGCAGGTGGCCCACTGCATGGCTCCATTATTCTCAGGTATGGCTCACAGTTAATTAATAGAGAACAATATGTTTTTATAAGTACAAATTATATATCTATCATTTATTAAATGCCATTAATAACAGATACAGAATTCATACTAAGAGAAAATAATTTTCTTCCATTATTTTAAAAATAAACTTCAGGATGAAATAGTGCCAATGCAGTCTTTGTTCATTTTTATTCTGTTTAATCTCAGAAAACACAAACATATATCTTTACGAAAACAAATATTAAACACAGAACATCATTTAAGAAATGCAACTATAGGAAAAAACTGCATGATTAAGTGGAAAACTTCTAAGAGGCAGTGTATACATTTGATGATGTCTATCAAACATTAAATGCAAGTGAATTATTAACCATCGGTCAGTCTTTCCTAAAGGGCCAAGAAGACAGGAACACTTGATAAAAGTTAAAGGTAACAGTAGCTTGATCATTATTCATATTTATGAGAGGAAAACAGCTTTCTTAATTGCTATTTCCACAACTATCTTTTTAAAAATATTACACAAATTTTGCTATGTGACTGAAATAGCACATAAGGAAAATGTGATATATTTACTCCCCAGAAAAGCCTGTCCCTATTTACCAAAGATGTAAAGCAAGTTTACCGTTAAAGGATGTGATTTTCCATAGTCCCAAACGACCCTGTGATCTCTAAAGAAAAATCGACATCATCAAGTGTTCTCTTAATTGCTGGTTCATCATACACATGATGCGATTTGGGGTTTAACCAGGATCCCACCTTTAACAGCTTTTCCTTTCATGATGGAGGGACAAAACTCTTATGAGCAGACATTGACATTGCAACCCGTGACTTTCTACCTCAAGATGGATGTGGTATATTGATCATCAAGTGGTTTGTAAAATATCTGGCTCAGATGGAGGGTGAGATGAAATACTTGGCTTCTGCTACTCTGCAGGCACTTTGTTTGCATTTCTGTACAATAAACATTCCTGTGATTTTCAGAATGGACACCCAGTTGTGGATTCTCAATCTTATCTCTCCTCTAATAAATTTGGATCCAGATTTGGAAGTGAAGGCAGACAGTGCTGAAGGCGGTCTGGACGATCCTGCAGGTCTTGAATCCGCATTAACTGCCTTTAGCTGTCATTCTATTCAGAACCATCTAAAGCTCAACGGAATTGCTTCAGGGATACCTGGGATCTAGGATCTAGAAGTTTCTTTGAGCTTTACGTGACTTACCTTCTGCTCCTCCATTTGTTTTATTAATGTAACCATTTTTACCAGAAGTATTATAGTGGACTTTTCCAAAAATATTACTATACATTATTTTAACCAGAACAGTTCACAGTTCATTTCTTCTACCACTAATATCCAAATGCAAATATTTTATAATCTGGTAAAGTGACTTGTCTTTTTATCACTGAAGGGAATTCCAAGATTCTCAGAAACTCAGTTTTAATGTGTAAAATTTGTCCTTGAAAATCCATTACAGATGCTAAAATGAAGGCTCTCCCCCTGGAGAAGATCCTCTGAGCCATCGTGTGGAGATTTTTCATCAAGGCCATACAATTTTTGAAGGTTCCTCCTTGGGTTTTGGAAACAATTTCAATGTACCAACTGATGGATGATGGAGCTGGGTCTGGCCTAGTTAACTATGGCAAAGATAACTCACACTTTAAGGGTCCTTACTGAGGCTCTCTTTTCTTTTCCTGGATCCCGGTTTTGATTTATTAGATGATATTTCTGTACTATTAACTGTAACCAGATATAATTTTTCATTAGAACTGAAATGTATTGATTTTTTTTTCTGAAAATGCCCTGTTTATTATTAACCACAATTTGCAGCTAATGTGTTTCTGCCTCTACCATCAATAAAGAAACAGGGAGAGAAACCCTGGTAATATACATGAGAATGCAGCCCAGGTTGATATTACGTTATTTAACATGTGTTAAAGAATTCCAGAGGCAACTGCCTTTTGAAAACCTAAACATCAGTCCTGTAATTAGATAAGAAAAGATGCTCTATGTGGATAGAAAAAAAAGTTAATTTAAAAAAATTATAGAGAGTGAAGGGATAATTTTCATCATTTAATCTCTCCGTACCTCAGTTGCTCATTTGTAAAAAAGCAATAAATAGTATCTCCCTCATAAGACTATTCACAGAATTGATTTACGAAGTAAGTTGTGAATTATTTTATACACATGAAATGTTTGGAGCATGGTAAGTAATCAAAATGTTAGCTCATGATATTATGATTGTGTAGTTGTTATGGATTTTCTTTGCATTTTGGAAGTTTACAGATGTCTAAAAGATTGCATATTAAGCTAAGCGTAAATATACAATCGACCTTAACATCTCATCTTGATGTTGGGCACTTTGACATCGGTGACCAACTTTGAGACTCATTTCCAAAAATAAAGTACAGAAAAATATCTACTGCTAATGTTATGGAACTGATCGTGTCTGCCCACTAGATGCAGAAAAACCAAACACTGACATTGAGATTGCAGCCACACAAAGGGAGGCATTTATTCCAGGGCGCCAGGTAAGGTGACTTGGGCCATTCATTCTTAAGACTCAAACTCCCCGGTTGCTTACAGCTAAAGGTTTTAAAGGCAGGGAGGCAGAGGTTACAAGCAACATCATCAATCAACTCATGAAGGCTCTACATTGATTTGACCTAAAAAGGCCGGACATTTCAAAGTGGAGGAGGCCCACAGATCATTGGCAGAGTCAAATGCTTTCTGGTCTGCAATTGGTTAAGACGACAAAACCGTGTCTAAACATTTGGGATCCATGGAAAAGAATGTTAGCTCTGGATCATGGATGTGACTTCCTCCAGGCCGCTGAAGAAGAAATTTAAAACAAAGAACAATGGTCAGAGTTCCCTCCTCAGCTCCCCATTACCTGGGGTGTCTGTGCCAGCAGATCCATTTGGTGGGAGTTTGGGTTTCTTAAAAATAACTTGAATGTATGTTCAGACGTTTTCTTTAGTTCCTGTCGTGAGCCAGATATCCCTCGCCTTTACCTTCCTTGGCTATTCTTTTAAGCCAATTTTACTGTTAATGTTGTTAAATGATAATGGTAAATATTGTCAAATAAATTGTTAAATAATAAACAATTTTATTGTTAAATAAAATTACCTTATTGCCTATCAAGTTGCTCATTTACTTCTCAAGGCTACATAGATGCCTGGACTTTCCTTTGAAGGAACTTAAGACTTCTTTATTTCCATGCTTGGGGGGCCTGCAGGTCCCTAAGAAGGGTCCCCACTCCTCTCATTAATTATAATCATTTCTTTGGTGAATAGACTTTTCTCTAAGGAATTTCAAACTTCAATTATTAATTGCTCACTAAATTCCTTCTTTACTGAGATGTCATCTGTGGGAAGAGAGCCTAGGAGGGCTGACAGACCTGTGGCCTCAGGAATGACCAGCGCTCCAGCAGGCGCCCCTGTGTTTGCCCCCATGCCGTGGCTGAGTTAAATCAGGGGCAGCCTGAACAATTCAGAGAAATTCACGGCTAATGCCCAACATGGAAGTGCCGCTTCGTGCCCTAACAGGAGCTAATGAAATTTTCAGCCTCCGCAAATCATGGAAATAAGGTCTTTGGATCTGATTGTTTTTCTGTTTTCATTCCATCCAAAAGTATGGGTACTGCACTGATGGATCCGGGCTAGAGGATATTTTTCATTCCTCCAGAAAGTGTTGGGGACACTTTTCTCATGTGCAAAATAGTAACAGTCGTACTCTACCTTTGCATGTTGTTCAAGCCTTTGTGGAACTTGTAGAGTTTCTTGAGGTTAGACTGTTAAATGAAGTAGTTACACCTTGAGGACTTGGGTTTGGTCCAATAGCTGAAAGTCATTTGCTATTTGTCATGGTTTCAAACTCCACGTCCCATGTCCACGAAGAGGCAGCCCCCACTGATGGCATTAATGAATGCAGCGAGGGGTGAGGCCGGCCAGGGATATCTGTGACACAAAGCATGGGGAACTCCGACTTCGCGTTCTTCCAACATCTAAAGCACATCTGTATGCAAACTGCATGTCTTCTCAACATTGATGGAATTGAGTGAGTATTATGTCATTTGTTTTCTTTCATGGGCTTCGCGGACAGGAAGCAGGAGTTATTATTTCAAACATAAATGGTATAATCTAAAGCACAAGCCCACATTGAAACAAAGTGTGTTTATTGGCTCTGTCCTTGACATTTTTGCATTTACACCAGAAAACTTCAGTTTGACAACTTTTAGGAGATTTTGCATGATTATGTGACAACTTATTACTTTGAATCCACAGTGAATGATGTGCCTGTCATGCTTTTTAAAGAGCAGCAAGTGTTTTAAATATTAAAACTTGATTAAATGAGATTATTTTAGCAGAAAAATGACTGATCGATATATAGAATAACAGGATAACTGGTACAAAATGAATACATTTACTAATGCAATTTTCTTATTTAAATAAAACAATTAGGCATTTGAATTATACAGTCATTTTTTTACACATCATTTTCGGTTGGCTGTGGTGCTGTAAGGTAGAGAAATGGATGAAACCGTGAAGAGAAGGGGGCGGCTGAGGGAGGAGGCACGGATGACCTATTACCTGTGCATCTTTGCACCTGAGCTCAGGCAAGACGCCGAGGGCTGCTGGGCATATGCTTGCTTCCTCCCTGCTTTGGGGAGGTGCTTGCACCTTCACTGCTTTTTACAAGCCATTTGCTGTACCATATCTGGTCCTTTCCTATTAGCCACGTTTTCCCAGTGTCAGGTTTGGAGAAACGGTGATCAAGGGTCTGTGAGTTCTTGTCTACTGGTGGCTCACACCATAATCCCAGCACTTTGGGAGGCCAAGTGAGGCAGATTAGGAGGTCAGGAGTTTGAGACCAGCCTGGCCAATATGGTGAAACCCCATCTCTGCTAAAATTTAAAAAATTAGCCCGGCATGGTGGCACATACCTATAGTCCCAGCTACTTGGGAGGCTGAGGCAGGAGAATCATTTGAACCCAGGAGGCGGAGGTGGCAGTGAGCCTAGATGGTGCCACTGCACTCCACACTGGGCAACAGAGTGATTCACGGTCTCAAAAAAAGAAAGAAAGAAAAGAAAAGTCTCATTAGGGAACTTCAAATTCCCCGGGCAATTCCCAGGGCAGCTGAGGACGCGAGAGTGAATGCAGTTATTACTGTCCTTTCTGCTTCATGAAAACTCAGCCTCTACCCTGCGTGTCACACATCACTGGGGAGCAGCAAGAAGAAGGTCCGGCAGCTGTAAATACAAATAACCGTTTTCTTTTTACTCACATTTTACATCACAGCAATTTGTTTTTAAAAAACTTGAAACAGTGCAACGATGTTTGGAACCAGATTATAACAAATGTTTGGGATTATTTTTCTAAAGAGGAAAATGAATATTTTGGTATAAACTTCTCTTTAAAAATTAATAAGGTTTTATATATATAATATATATTATATATAAAATATATGTTACAAATAACATATATAGTATATAAAATATGTTATTAACATATATGGTATATAAAATATATGTTATAATTAACATATATGGCATATAAAATATAAATACACTATACATTAATGTAGAATATATTCCATTATATTATGTGTATTTTGTAGAGATGGGGTCTCACTGTGTTGTCCAGTTTTATCTCAAATCCCTCACCTCAAGTGATCTTCTTGCCTTGGCCTCCCTAAGTGTCCAGATTATAGATGTGAGCCACAAACCTGGCCTATATTTTTGCCGTGTACTTTCCTTCCTGCTTTTGGAAATCTGGTGGTCGTTTAGAGCTGTCACAAATTAGTAAGCCTAGTGGTGATAGCAGAAGTTCACTTTAGCTTCAGTTATGGGACTTGAGGAGTCTAATAGAAGCAAGCAGCAGGAAGGCCGTGGATAGAGCTAAGTCAGCCCACATGGAGAGGGAAAAATACTCGGTCTTGAAGCATCCATTAAGTTCAATGTTTTGAATAAATGCACAATCTTAAAAAGATTAGCTTGATTTAAGTCACTCATGTAAATGTTTCTACTCTGTGAAGAAAGCCTTGGCAAAGGAAACAGTAACTCCGACTTTGGTTTGTAAATGCAACGCTCGTATTGATTTTCCCCTGACCCAGCACCTGCCTTTGACGGCCCTAAAGCACCTTGCTATTACCACTTACTCTCTACTGGCTTCCGACTGTCTTCCTGGAGTGAAAAGGGGTGTCAGCACATTATTTTGTAATTCTAGATCAGTCCACGAATCATGCACTCATCATTCATTTGTGTTTGTCTCTGTCTTTAAAAGTGACGATTTACCACTTGCAGCCGTATTTAACCACTGAACCTTTTAATTCCTTGCACTGCTGACACAAGCAGAGTGCTTGCCAAGCTGGGGAAAAAGGCCTGGTGCATGAAAATGGAATTCAGACAGCAAATGACTACACCTTTCCCATTAGCTCTCCTGCCAAATTTATAGCGCAATAAGCAAGCTTGAGGCCAACGTTTACAGCACCTGAGGGCACCCCGTCCGTATGCAGTGAGTAAGAGGGGAACAGAATTGACAGAGTCAGTCTAACGCCAAAATATGAGCAGACAAGGATAAACAACAAAGCAGGGCCCCCTCTCCTCTCCCAGTCAGAAGTTTCAGTTGAATGAGCCTGTTTTTCTAATGGTGCAGCTCTGAAGCACTGTGGGTCTGTCACAGGTTTCTGTGTTTATGGAATGAATATTCAACATTCATGACTCATTCCGCCGTCATTAGTGAGATGATGGGTAGCTACTTGGCATACGTTATTCATTTTAGAAACACCACTTCATCTTTATTCTATGGATAAGCAACAGGTCCTCAAAAAGTAATAATGAGTTTTGTCTCTGGTTTCAGGCATCATTTATTGAATACCTAATGTATGCACCATACTGTTCTTGCGTCGTGTGCTGACATGATTTATTCCATTCATTGGACAAAAGCGTGGCACTATCTCCCCAGCCAACATCGGTGAGGAGCAGGAGAAGCTTGGATTGTCGAATGGTTCAGCAGCTAAGTAAGCAATGGTGTTAAGTGACGACAGAGAGCACAAGTGGGCAAGGGGACTTGGTGTCTCGTGGTAGTGCTGGCAGCTTGGAACTGAGCACCCTCCAGATTCGGGGAACAATGAGGCCAGCCTCCTCCAGCAGAGCTGGTTGAGGGGTGCCCATCAGCAACGATGGAATTGCTCCAGCCACGTCATCCTGACTGCTTCGTCAATGAAAATGTGGGGAAGAACATGTTTAAGTTTTGGAAAGTAACAGTCATGGAGAGAGGCTGCTCCCACTCCTCAGCTCACCTTCAGTGGAGTGAAGAAGAGCCACCAAAAGATGTGGGGTGCCTGCACGGTCCCCCCTCCCCTAAGTCAGAGGATGCTCATGCAAACTTTGCTCCCCCATTAGATGGTGGAGGTGCAGTGTGACTCAAATGTGCAGGAGAGGAGAGGGAAGAGAACACTGGCCCCTGTGGCAGCCTGTGTGCCTCTCCTGGTCAGTAGGAGCCGGTCCGGAGCTCGAAGCCCTGGGGTAGCCCACTGTGTGCTCAGGAAATCAGACAACAGAAAGTGCTTGGGAAGACAGAACACTATTTATTTACTGGGAAAAAAATCGAACTTTATACTAAAATAATATGTATGTGCTCTGTTTTACATATGTTCTTTAGATATACAGGGCATACTTGTATTTCACTTTAAGAACATTCTAGGCTGTGGCTTTTAAATAAAAGGTTTTGTTTGTTTGTTACCAAGTTGAAGAAGTATTCTGCCTCTCCCGTCCTGGTATTGCCTCTTCTCATTTTTTCTGTTCACTCAGGCTGTACTCACCAAATCTAACTTTTAATCCAACACATCACCAAAAACAGCTTTGGCTAAATTTGGCAAATCACCGCCAGCCTGCAGTATTTGTGTTCAGTATATTGTGTTCAGGGGTCCTCTGTGACCCCTCTTCATCATTTTCTGCTGTTGGCCGTCCTCCTTCGGGGACTGGGGAGACGCCTGGGCCTCACCTTCCCTCACCTTTCCACCTGTCCTTCTTCGCCTGCTTTGCAGGTTCATTTTTTTCTCCTAGGCCACGCATGTTTGCAGCTCCGGAATGCTTGGCTTTGGGCCCTCTTCTCAAATTATTTCCTCTGCCTCTAGTCAGTCTCATCTACGGTCCTGGCTTCAATTAACGCCCAGTGTGGATGACTCACAGGTACGTTTTTCTTTCCTGCCCAAATCTCTTTTAAACTCAAGATTGGGATTTTTCTTTTTAATTCTCCACTTACATCCTTTTCTTCTAATTTCTGAGACAATTCCTGGACTTTACCTTCTGGTTCTTCCATCAGCTTTTACTTGGGTGATCCCAACAGGTCACCCTTATTTTCTTACTATTCTGAATTATAACATTCTGTCCCCATTTTACAAATGAGTATTCATTTGAGTGTATCCCACGAGTAGCATTCCAGATTTGGTGATGTTCTCTCCTGTTCCCCAAATGAGCTTTTCTTCATTTGATCTAATGGTTTCTGTTTTGTATCTTGCTTCGATTATTTTTGTTTCTTGACTCATATATTTTGCCAGCTCTGGATAACGATGTGAAGCTTATAAACTAATTGCCTGTGTTTTGGTTGATTGGAAAAAGCAAAAAAAAAAAAAAAAAATTGAGAAACACTAACTTCTAACATTTGAAAAATCCTTGTGATTCTCTCCTCCTCAGCTCACATCGAGGGGCGTGTACATATTTTTTGAAGGGTCCATGTTTTCTTTGATTTTGCAACTACAGACCAGTTGCGTATTAGGACATTTTCCTTTTCAGTTCAGCGAATCTCCTGCAATTAAACCCATTTCCTCTGCATTTATAAAACACTAACTTGTCCTCAGAGGTAAAGATTATTTTTCCGGTGCCAGGCTGGCATCACTGTCTGCTTGTGATGCTGGTTTTCTAGGCTTGGTGCTGGTGAAGGTCACGTGCTCCTCTGCTTTCCATCCTCACCATTGTCGATGATGTGTTCTCAGAATTCAGATATGGGTTGATATGAATGTTTCTTACTCAACATTCTGGTATTATATGGTATTTGTGGGCAATTATGAAAATCAGTTCTTTAAAGTTGAAGGATTTCCTTCAGACTGTGTGACAGTATTTCTGATGTGAGGGACACAATTTATTCCTGAATTTTTAAAATTTTTACATAGTACATTTCTCCCTAAGGGCCTCCCCCATACCCAGGGTAAACATGGTCATTGTCTGCCACCTTCCACTCTTGGATATGTTTACTTATCAGTTTATATAAAATGTTTAATTGATTTTAAAAGCACATTTATGGTTCAAAAAATTTAAAAGTACACACAGAAGAGGTCAAAATATATGAAACAGAGAATTCTGTTTTTTATTTTTTAATTTATGTATTGTATAGTTCAGCATCTGTAGAAACCTGTAAGAATTTGTGTATTCCATTTTTAAAATAATTGTTACAAAATGCATTAACTATTCACTGAACAGAGGTTAATTATTTTTTTCTTAACAATTTGTCCTTTTTCAAAAACAAGACTATAGTCTCATGCAACACCTATGTTAAAAAACATATTAAAAAATTTAAAAAAAAACAGTGCTGGGGGCAATGTAAAGATAACTAAAGTTTTTGGCATGCAGCTTTCTTAGACTGTATCACTGACCTCATGTTCAGTATTTTGTGTCACACAGCTATGAAGAACTTGTCAGAGGAAGCCACAAAAGTTTCCATTTGTGAAACCTCCAGGAAATATCTGGGACACACATGATAGGACTATGCCCGTGGCCATTCTTCTACCTACCGTCTTGTTCATTTACTTGAGGCCCCTGAGGCACAGCCTCTACTGTGTTGTTCAATTGTTTTTTGAGAGGGGTATATATAAGAGCATAGGGAAGCATCTCTGGAGGAATCAGTAACTATATCCCATATATACAATATATTTTATATGTACATCTACACATGTAAATATCATATACAATGTATATATATATTTGCAAATAAACAAATGTTGACATATGAATATTTAATATATAATCAGAAAGCCTTTGACTTTGATATAGATAGGTCAGTCAATTGATAGAAAACTTGATGACTGGCTGTGTACGGCGGTTCATGCCTGTAATCCTAGCACTTTGGGAGGCGGAGGCAGAGGCGGGTGGATCCCCTGAGGTCAGGAGTTCGACACCAGCCTGGCCAACATGTTGAAACCCCATCTCTACTAAAATCTACAAAATTTAGCTGCGTGTGGTGGCGGGCTCCTGTAATCCCAGCTCTCGGGAGGCTGGGGCAGGAGAATCACTTGAATCCAGGAGGTAGAGGTTGCAGTGAGCCAAGATTGCACCATTGCACTCCAGCCGGGGTGACAGAGCAAAACTCCATCTCAAAAAAAAAAAAAGAAAGAAAGAAAGAAAGAAAGAAAGAAAGAAAGAAAGAAAGAAAAAAGAAAAGAAAATTTGATGACTTTCCATGACCCCCCTTAGACGCACATTTCAAGCAGCCTGATACTTTCTTAAACACTTTTTACTGTGGAGCACTTTAAATATATTTGACAGCCCACAGAGTACTCTAATGGATCTGCATTTACATTATCCAACTTTAACTCACAGCCAAACATGAGTTTTTCACTATCATTTTCTACTCCTGTATCATATTAACGTAAATCCCAGAAACATGACATTGATAACTGTTTCAGTGTGTTTCTCTAAAATGTAAGAATTCATGCCTGACCTCTCTTAGTCTTTGCATGCTCCTGGCAATTTATTTGTCAAGGAGTTGGAGCCATTTGGTTTAGAGCTTTGCACATTACGGTTAAGGCTGACTGCATTGCTGTGGTGTTAACATTGTCCTCTACTCAGCTTCTGTACTTTTGGAACGCTAGTACCTCTTTATTAGATGTGACCTAGGGCAATTTGGGGCTTTAAATGCTCAGCATTCTCTAGGTAAAGTTTGCTTTTCATCTTTCTCTTTTGTGAGTTTTGTGAATATGGGGTCTAGGAGGCTCCTGAGAATAAGTTGATTCATTTGTTTCATTTATTAATACATTCATCATTCATTCAAACACTGTATAGACTCTATCCCCATGTTTTTGTACATAAAATAAAAAATTAGAATATTATGACTTTTGACCACTAAATACAAATTGGAATTACCTGCAGATTAAGAGATTTAACATAAAAATATTTGTTTTAATTTACATAGCTGTAATTAGTGTATGCATAGATACTTATGATTAAATTGATAAGCCTAAACATTGCATACCATCCATTCTGTAATAATACATGCAAAGTATTAATCTGAAAGTATTTGACTATGATGGGCTTTGTCTGAGCAAATTTCTGCCACAGTTGGCCTAGAACCACAGATAATGCCTCCCCTGGACTCATAAAATGGCACTGCCTCTCCGTCACTACTGTTTTTAGGGCAGCTTTTAAAAAATACTATTGATTATAGTGTTACTAAGCAGAGCTACTCTTTCTGGGGCTTGGTGAGGCTTTTTGTCACCTTCCAGAGCACGGTTCACAAGCAGGTTAGGAATGGGAGGAAGATACCACCTGTACTCATTGTAAGATTAAAATAAGTTTCTGACTTACTTAGCCAAGAGTACAGAAACTTTCCGAAGTGGAACTGTCACTGGTAGAGGGAGTCCAGGTTCTTGACATTTTGAACAAAGAGTTGGACAAAATGCTCAAACCAGTCAGGGAAGCAATGAAGCAACAAAGCAGATTGAAAACAAAAGCACCGCACAGCGTGGGAGGGGCCCCAGCAGGCAGTGCAGGCCATGTACAGCATTCCCTGGAGTTTAAATACCCTCTAGAGGTTTCCCATTGGTTACTTGGTGTGCGCCCTGTGTAATGAACAAGCTGGGTGGTTACAAAGTTATTTTCTTGGTGTACACCCTATGCACATGAAGATGTTTCCTGTCATGGCTGAAGTAGAGTTTCAGAGTTACTCACTTGGTCATAGTTTGACATAGTTCTAGGAATTCCTTAGGTTAAGGGCCCCCAGACCCTATTCTCCTGCCTCAGAACAATCATGGGAGGTAGAAGTGAATAAAGTGTTTTTGAGAGAGCTGTTGTTTTGGTGTTGGCTTGGCATTTGCATTCCCTCGTGCACGTGGGAAGCAGCTGCTCTCCATGCAGGGAGCCACAGTAACCTCAGTTTCAGCACACACTCACCAACGGTGGCCTTTCCTGCACTGTGGGCCAGCCACAGCATTAGCAGACCCCTTTCCATTGCTGGAGAGAACGTGAGGTCAGAGACCAGCTGTTTTCGAACATTGTCTTTGCCCTCTGACTTCCACCATCCCCCAAATCCCATCTTCCCTTGAACAACCACCTTACTTTGACTGGAAACCTCTCATCTGAGTGGTTTTGATCTTGAATTTGGTCCTAGGATCAAGGACCAGAATTATAAGTTTACTTTCCCATACTGTGTCAGCCACGTGTGGATTCTAATGCAGGCGTAATGTCAGCCACATGTGGATTCTAGTGCAGGCGTAATGTCAGCCACGTGTGGATTCTAATGCAAGCCTAATGATTCTGCTTATTTGTTCCACCTCTCATTACTGTTCCACTCTCTGGAGATCCCTAGTCACATAAAAAATGCACATGCACACACACACAGACAAAAATAGAAGAAGAAATAGATAATTAGGCAGATTGTTAAATCCATCTTTCTGTGTTTACTTCTAAACAATGTACCTCCTCATTTATCTTCTGAACAAAAGGATTTCTTTAGGGGAAAGCATGACTATGAAAACAAAATGACCCAATATTCTCAATGATTTTTAAAATGCTGTCTTCAAAAATCTTCTATAAAAAATATTAAAAATCCATACAACTCTTTTTTTTTGCAATGTCTTCATACTAGGCATCCCTAGAGTATTTCACTATGATAACACAGAGAATACGGGTGTCGTTAGAGTTACTTTGCAAAACTACTAGAATATCCCTAATGTGGGCCTATTTCATTATCTGCTATTTAAAGTCAGAGGCCAACAATGACTTGCTCTGAAATTAAAACTGGGTTTGAATCTTGCTTTCACCATTTAATTTATGAGCAGTGTATCCTTGGGGAAAAAAACTTTGTCTATTTAAGTTTCTTTCATAAAATTTAGATACTAATGCAGGTGTAATGTCAGCCATGTATTATGCCTCCAAAGCTCTTATGGTATTAATTGAAATGATGTGTGTAGAGCAAGCACGGGTCACACACTACCTTTTCAATAATGTTAGTTTTTTGTCATTGTTCTGTTGTACCCCACAGGTGACTAATCAGTTCATTATTGCCAGAATGTTTTTTTAAACAATGCTCTAATTCTAGAGCGAGTAGAACATAGATATTTTCCAGAAACATCCATTTGAAAATGTGCTATTTCTCACGTCAAGTGTCTTTTCCCTTCGCAGGGAACATCCAATAGTAGTGAAATGAAAATACATTACAGGCCTTGTAAAACAGAAATCAGATGAAAATATAGTATCCACATTCATTTTTCAACAAAAAAAGATTATAGAAATATTAGTGGTTGTTCATTTACTCTCACATCTATCAACCATATGCATTGAGAGACACTGTACATACATGCATACACACGTGTCTGTGTCTGTATCTAGCCACATCTATTTTTAGCACATTTGAGTTCCTCCTCTTTGTGCAGCAGTAACCAGGATCCAGATTATTACACTTGAAGAGAAACTACTATGCTATTTATGCCGTAGAAATTCAACCCTCAATTTCCATTGATTGTTGCTTTTTCCTTTAGTAGTGATCTTCAGCGATTTTTAATGAATTGTCTATGTTTAACTAGCTATTTTTCTATTGTAGAATGCACACTGTGTGGTATTTGCTTAGCCTGTGTCTCATTTTAAAAATATTGTCCGCAGTCTGGAATCCCTTGTAAAGAGGTGGCCTAGGCAGAGAGGAATGTGCTGTTTGACCTGCGATGGAGTCTTGTCTCAAGGTAAACTAATCCAGGGGCTGAACTGTTTAAATAGTTTCTTTGGAAAATTTGAGCAAAAAGACTCAGAAAAAGTTATTAAGCATTGGTGAGTGTGAAACTAACATAGAGCTGGCACCAAAGCAAGTCAAAGCCACATGCAAACAGAAATTATGGGGCAGAAGGAAGCCATTAGTAAAGAGAAGAAGGCATCGTGTCCTGAAAAAGAAATTTAAAAAAGAAAAAGAAGAGGGGAGCTCAGGAGCGGAGCAGGTCGGGTGTCTCTGGTGGCTGTGATGGGCTGTCCCCTGTCCCAGCAGCTCTGAGGAAGCTCCTTCTCTTGAGCCACGTTGACCCATTTGCAGCTCTTGTTTCTAAATTTCCCTGGCTGAAGAGTTTGTCTTGTTTTGTAGGGCTAAGACTTCTCTCATTACATGCATTTTTGTATAATTCCTCCTTTTCTAACTACATACAGTTTAATTGTGTTGATGTGTTTTAAAGCTATAATTAATAAGATTGAACAACTACAAGGCAAATGATGAGTTACAGAAAGTATATACTTGGGAAAGCAAAATACATTTTTCTGTAGAATATGTTTACATATCAAGCAGCTGAGATACATGTGTGTACTACTGTGGAGGTCCACTGTTGGGCCACAGATGGGGTGTCAGGAGATGCTGTAAAATCACTGGCCCATTAATAGGTCATATCGTTTCGTATGGTTTAATATTTTAAAATGTTGAATCTTTGAAGAAAAGCAATTTTACTCAGAAGTGCTTTAGTCCACAGTGATGCTGTTATCATTACAGCATCCATGAGAAGTCCAAGGTGTAAAAGCTTACAGTGAACTAACACAATTTAGGTCGATTCTATTTGATTCTTAATGACATTTTTGTAGTATAAGGCAAAGGCCACAGCCAGCTTATTGAATAGGATTATTAATTGACTTTCAAGGTAAATAGTGGACAATTTTAATTGAATTACATTTGTCTCAGAAAATGTGCTTAATGCTATACATTTACCTTCTACCTTAAGCTACTCCCGACACCATTTTTTATTCATATATATATATATATATATTTTTTTTTTTTATATATTTTTTTTTTTTGATGCAGAGTTAAGTTGTATGCGCCTGATTGAATTGCAGTGGTGCGTTCTCGGCTCACTGCAACCTCCACCTCCTGGGTTCATGCAATTCTCCTGCCTCAGCCTCCCAAGCAGCTAGGATTACAGGTGTCTGTCACCAGGTAATTTTTATATTTTTGTAGAGATGGGGTTTCACCGTGTTGGCCGGGCTGGTCTCGAACTCCTGACCTCAAGTAATCTGCCCGCCTTGGCCTCCACAAAGTGCTGGGATTACAGGCGTGAGTCACCCTGCCCAGCCCAACACCATTTTTAATGGCAGAATTTCATACTAGGCACTTTCCTAATATTATTTTATCTATGTGAGCATGGTTTGATCTCTAATAGACTTTTTTCTTCCAAGCCTTCAAAAAGACTCTGAATGTTCATTTATGATTTTGTAATTATGATAAAGTACCAGAAACTCAATGCTTCTAGATGATGCAAGAAAAATGTAGTCCAAACAACCTTTTGGAGAAAAGATGAGCCATATCAAGTTTGTGATTGAAGACGGTGTGTGGGGTGACACACATGGAGACAGCGCTGTGACGGACTTCTCGTGCTGTTAGCATCAGCGCGTGCTGCCTGGGAGCGTCGTGGCAGCTGTTTGCCACTGCGCATGCCGGGTCCTATAACCAGACACCTTCCCAGATGAAGAGCTCTTATCCGAAGGTAAACTGATGATACTGACAAGGCCTAACACAGAAAGAGGAAGCCAAAGAGACTAGGAGAATCAGAAACGCATGCAATAAAGATTTGAGATTCAGTGGTCATTGGGAAATACTAAAATATGGCCATTTCCCACTGCTATTTTTTTTTAATGTTGACAATGTGCCAAAATTCTTTCTTCCTTACTGTGAGATTTATTTGACAAATGCCACCGTTGATTTGAGAAAGAATTAATACTTGACGCTCAGGGCTGTGAAAAGTAAGTCATTTACGTGTCTTTATGCCTGGATTTTAGCTATGTGATTTTAATTTAAAAATCCTCTAAGTTAGTTACAGCAAACCACCATGGTTCATGTATACCTATGTAACAAACCTGCGTATTCTGCACATGTATCCCAGAACTTAAAGTAAAATTTTTTAAAAAAAGATTATATATAATAGTGTCAAAAAAAATCATCTAAGTTCTTTCCTTAAAAAAACCAAAAGTTCAAAAACCAAAGTAACTCTAATGTGAAAATGAGATTTAACATAAAATATTTTTAGTTATGCTGTTACATTAGTATTTATATTTTCCTAAAAATGAATCTTTTAGGTGTTGTAATAGTTAAGAGAAAAAAATATATTGTCATTGTTGCTTGATTAGTTCCCCTGAGTCACTGTAACAATATGTCAATAACTAGCTGAAATATTCCATTAGGTCTTCCACCTTGGCCCAGGAAAATGTTTAAGAACAGTTATTCCTAACCACTTCACTGTGCCTAACTGGGTCTGAAATATTAAAACCCGTGAGAGAAGCAAATTTATTATTACTGTTGTAACTGCTGTATGTAAGTACGATACTGGGTTTTTCAGGGTTTTATGGCCCTATAATCGGTTTTTATCGATAGACGAATTATAAATATGAATTGTCAGAAGTGAATACACAGACTTATTTCTCTTATTTGATACCGTATCTATAAACATTAGTGTTAAAGCAACTTTTAGCAGCAACACCAGGAGTAAATGTATATATTTACTTAGTAGAATTTGTTCAGTATCCAAACTGGGACTCCAAGCAGGTTAATTAAAACAGAATAGTAAGACTTAATTTCTCTTCCTTTTCTTCCAGTTGTCTACCTGATGATTCATTTATTTTATCATTTTTAGTATGAGAATCTCATTTTTAGCATGATATGATTTAGAAATATCAAATACATTCCCATGATGATAAAAGGAAATACAATGAGATCAACAGGGTGTAAAATTGCACGTTCATGCAACTACATTTCAGATGTGGCAGATTGGAGACTTCTAAATGAATTTGCTGCCTGTTCCCTGATAAAACGATGTTCAGGGTGCCCAGGTTTTAATGTCCTATTAAAGGCAGTCATCAGTGGCCTGTCACTTTAACTCACCCACAGGGTCATATCAGAATCAGGTCTTATGTTCTTATTTCTCATATAGTGACACTCACCTTACACCTATTAAGAGTGTGGAAGATCAGTGGGGCTGTGTGGAGCTGTGTTTACCCTTTAGGCAAACAGGTGGCTTGGAGCTCCATGGTTCTGAGGCAGAAGTTTTGGGCTTGCCCTGCGAGCCAGTCCTTTTCCCAGCAGGCCACACTGATAGAACGCTGTGTGAAGGACGGCCGGGGCTAAACAGGAAATACCTCGGCAGCTGTCAGTCGGAACGGGATCACCTTGACACTCTAGATCTGGGAACGCCACCACCACCACCTCCTGTTTGGAATAGTTATATTTTGGCTGAGATTTTTCAAAAATTCTGGGCTAAGGGATGTACTGAATAATTTAAGAAAAATTGGTTGTGAATGAATATAAAGAAATTAAGGAAGACTGAATTGAATTAAAAGAAGACATATAAAGATTTTTATGTTATTATATTATTAAATATATGCATTATATATAGTAAATACACATTTACTATATATTATTTACTATAAATATATACTCATATATAGTATGTATATATTATATATGCACATATATACTATATATAGAGAGAGGGAGTGTATCTGTGTGTGTGTGTGTGTGTGTGTGTGTGTGTGTGTATGGGATGGATTAAAATGTTCTTCCTGAAATTACAGATATTATATTCCTATGTGTTGAATTTAAACTTCTGAACAGCATGGTCATGTTTATTTTATTTAAACACAAACCATTTGTGATGGGGATTCCAAAAAGAACATTAAGAAACAGTCATTAAATATCCCTTTCCTTGCTTCTCAAAACATGTAGCCAGCAAAATGAGTAGAATCGCCACTTCTGATTTGTTATGGGTTGACTACACAGAGCAGCGTGCTAACCATTTGTTTTCTTAGGGGTGCGTGTGTTATCAGATTCCATTCACAGGGAGGATAAAGAACTCCTGTTTTGCTAGCATAACAAGTTAAGGAACTGGGGAATGCTTTGTATGAGTGGACATTTCTACCGTTTTGTTCTGCTTTTTTTTTTTTTTACATTTTTAGTTAAAGAAAACAACTCTGGTGGTCGTTATTCCTTACATTGGTCAAAAAGAGAGAAAGCAATAAAACTTTCATGACACCATGAGAGTTTTATGGGCACTGCAGCACCTGGAGAAATAGTTGCGGCTCTCATTCCCTGCAGTAGTTCCGGCTGGGTGCCAAATTATTCATTATGGGATGAGGGACTGGGGATGAGGATTGGGAAGGGACAAAGGAGATGCCAACGTCCTGTGCTGAAATGCTCCTGGGACAAAATGTAAGGTCCCCACAGCTTCTGTGCTGCCGTGCGCAACTTCACACAGTCTGAGGAGAAAGCAGGCTGTGGGAATGTCAGCCGCCGCACACCACACAGGAACGGTTAGGGTTAACTAGCCTAAGTTCTTGCAGTATTTTCAGATCATTAAAAGTTTTGATAATCATAACTCTTAATTTGCTCTTTCAAAATAATTTCATTTATGTTACATTTAGCTAATCTTTTGTGACTTTCAAGTGTCCCTGACTTATCATACATCTGGTAACTTCCACCAAGAAATTGAGATTTGTTGTTTTTTGTTTTGTTTTGTTGGTTTTTGTGTGTGTGTGTGACAGTCTCACCGTCACCCAGGCTGAAGTGCAGTGGTGCGCACGATCTCAGCTCACTGCAACCTCTGCCTCCTGGGTTCAAACAATTCTCCTGCCTCAGCCTCCCAAGTAGCTGGGATTACACGCACATGCCGCCACACCCAGCTAATTTATTTGTATTTTTAGTGGAAGTTACCAGATGTATTATAAGTCAGGGACACTTGAAAGTCACAAAAGATTAGCTAAATGTAACATAAGTGAAGCTATTTTGAAAGAGCAAATTAAGAGTTATGATTATCAAAAATTTTAATGATCTTTTGGTTTCTGCTGCCAGCCTGCACTGCCTTCAGCCATGGGCAGCTGAGTGGAGCGGCCTGTGGTCCACTCAGATGCTGCACCCCCCTTTATTACCCTTCATTGACTGCTCCCACAAGCCATCTTATAGAGAGATGAGTCATTCTGAGTTTTCTGGAGTCTCCATTTTCAACCAGGAATATTGAATTAATATTAATTTTACAGGGCCGGGCACGGTGGCTCAAGCCTGTAATCCCAGCACTTTGGGAGGCCGAGGCGGGTGGATCACGAGGTCAAGAGATCGAGACCATCCTGGTCAACATGGTGAAACCCCGTCTCTACTAAAAATACAAAAAATTAGCTGGGCATGGTGGTGCGTGCCTGTAATCCCAGCTACTCAGGAGGCTGAGGCAGGAGAATTGCCTGAACCCAGGAGGCGGAGGTTGCGGTGAGCAGAGATCACGCCATTGCACTCCAGCCTGGGTAACTTGAGTGAAACTCCGTCTCAAAAAAAAAAAAAAAAAAAAAATTTTACGATCTTCTCCCCCTCCTTTTTTTACATTGAGAGATTCGATTTTAAAGACATCAAGTTTTATTTATAATCCCTTTTTTAGAATGACAGTGATAACTATCTGGTCCCTCTCTTAATTTCTCCCACTTTCAGTGTAGAAAGAGGTGGTAAATCTTCTCTCTGGAGAGGAGCGTTGAGAATACTTTAGGTCAGAATATGCGCACTGCCATGGGGAATGGGATCCAAGGCTCACTGGAGATAGCTAAGAGAGGGAGTTAGGAGAGTTGGGGTGGGAGAATTGAAGTGTGTTCTTTTGATTACTTTGTTCATAGAAATAAACTAGAAAAATTGTCAGCACAGCATAAGGCTGGGGAAGGAGATGTTTGAAGTTTGAAGAGAGAAGAAAGTTGAAACTGAGTGTCTCAGAAGATGGGATGGCAAATAGACCAAGGCAAGGTGTACTGTATAAACATCAAGTTTGTGACTGTGAACTTAAAGCAGACCAGTCAACATGGTTCTGTGAGTTTTCTCTTGCCAAGTTTATTTGACTTGAGCTACCAATTGAGCATGAAGAGGTTAGAATTGTACGAAGGTAAAGTTCTTGCCAGTCAGGTACACCCGGGGAGAAGAAGGGTGAGAGAGCTGAGGGTAAAGGCAAAGAGGTGATTATGTTTGTGTATTCGTGTATTGAATTGGGTGCATGGTAGACTTTGAAAAGATAACATGGTAAGAAGTTAGGAAATCAGAAGGTGAGGGAGATCCTAGAATTTTTTTAAATTTAATGTCCAAGAAATAGTGAAATCTCCATGAGAGTGGTAAAGTAAGGTTATGCAAGAGGTTATGAAAAGGTTCAGTATTATTATAAATATGGTGAAGATGTAGAAACATAGAAGTTCAAGATCATTTTGAATTTCTGGATTATACGAGAACATTGGTAATGCTGGATCATGCTTGTGTTCCAGTCAATCATGCAGTAGATGAATTTAAACATATAAAATAATTCATGCCACTTAAATTGCAGGATCAGTTCTTTTAGGATGCTTTATTTGATTTTTTTTTTACTCTGAGTAATAGTTTTTGTTTAATTGCTCCTTGGAAACTATAACTACAAGGAATGTATTTAATTACTTTAAACTTAAAGTAGGTGTGGGAGAAGAAAAGATTACGCAGTGAGTATCCATTGTGTAAAGATCTATTTTAGGCTCATTTTCCAACAGTGTCTAATGTGATCCACACACTAACTTTTTTATTGTAGGCCAATAAGGCAATACCAAAAGCAATTATTTAAAAATACAGTCTTAACATTTTCCACAAATGTCTTCATAGTGACCTATATGCCACTGAATTTAAACATTTAAAAAACAATAACCAGACAGTATTAACAGCTTTGCACATGGTTCTAAACACACAGATGAGGAAAATACATTTTTTAAACATTTTATCATTTCATCAATTGGCCGCTTAAGACAACAATTTCCAACTGGTAATTTTTTAAAAGAATGTGAAATAAATCTTCTTCTGCTAGAATGTAGGCTTCACAAATTCATAGGTTATTGTTCATTTTATTCTTAATGAATTTTCAAGGATCAGAATTTTTTCTGATGCCTAGTAAGTGATCAGTAAATTGTATAGTGTTTTGTAAGTTATACATTCACAAAATATAAAAGAGTGCAGTGTTATAGTAATTCTGGCTATGTGAAATTCAGTTTGCAATTTATACACTTTAATTATATGCTCTATAAAGTATCTCACTATATTTAAAATTATTACATTAGCAATTAAACTCTCAGAAGAAATTAAACACTTGAGGGAAATAATGTCAAAACCACAACAGATTTGAAATATTTGTAATGGTTTATTTTAGGCAAAATATTATAAAACATTTTTTTAATAATAGAGAAAAAGTAGTTTGCCATTTTAATAACATCATTCTATTTAGTCAAATAGGTCTGCTAGAGTATGTTTAAAATTAATTTTTACACAGAAGACAATTAAAGTAAGTCACGCATGTCACAGAGGTACTGCGTTTTTCCTAAGGCTTTCCCTGAGTGTTGTCTTCTCAATGTGCAAAATGTAGTGTATGTCCTATCATTTTATTTATTTTTTGGTATTTAAATACACTTAGATTAACTTGTAACAAAATTCTTTAGAGGATTTTTTGAAGCACTTATTGATGTGCTCTATATATATGTATTTTTAATATATGTATGATAAAATTCAACTTTTTAATTTTATAAGGTAATTATTTTAAATAAAATTAAAGAGTTGTGCCACCATTACAAAATCAAATTTTACAACATCTCCATTACTCCCAGAAAATTCTTCTTGACCACATGTGCAGTCCCTATTGCCACCCGCATCCCACAAGCTACCTTCTGACTCCAGGGATGCACCGTCTGGACTTCCATTAAACCCAGTCATGCAGGAGGTGGTCTTTTGCATCTGGCTTCTCTAATGTAGCATGTTTTTGAGGTTCATCTATGTTATAGTATGTATCAGTACTTCATTTTTTATTGCAAAGTTTTTGTTGCATGAATATACGTAATTTGTTTATCCATTCATTAGTTGATGGGCATATAAATTGTTTTCAAGCTTTGGTTATTAAGAATAATAGTATAACATTTGAATACAACCTTTGTAGGGGCATTTATTTGCATTTCTCTTGGGTAAATTCCTAGGAGTGGAATTGCTTGGTCCCATGATAAGTTTATACTTAAGTTTGTTTGTTTTTCTGAGACGGAGTCTCGCTCTGTCACCCAGGCTGAAGTGTAATGGCACAATCTCGTCTCACTGCAACCTCTGCCTCCCAGGTTCAAGCAATTCTCTTGTTTCAGCCTCCCAAGTAGCTGGGATTACAGGCGAACACCACCATGCCCAGCTAATTTTTTGTATTTTAGTAGAGATGGGGTTTCACCATGTTGCCCACGCTGCTCTTGAACTCCTGAGCTCAGGAGACCCATCCTCCTCGGCCTCCCAAAGGGCTAGGATTATAGGCGTGAGCCAACTTTTGTCCTTGAAGTGGTTCTGTTTTCTCAGCTTCCTTTTCTTTTCTGCTCTGATTTCTTCCTTAGCTTGTGATGCATCTTCTCAGTAAGTACTCCTGGAACTCTATGGCATGCTTTTGCTGAGTTTTATCTCCGTACAGAGTGTAAATTACCTTCTTTTCTTCAATCTCAGTACTGCCCTGCTGTGTTCTCCAGCATCCGCGCTTAGTATTGCAGTCACACCGCACTTGCCTGTAGGAGATAATTTCATGGCACTCCTGTCACACCTGGGTGCTGATCAGATTCAATTCCATCTTTCCTTTATCCTGTGTCTGTGCCTTCCATGTGATTATTAAATGCTGTTCTTTTCCTACTGGGTAACTATTTAAAGTTATACTGACTGTGTCTTCGGGAGAAAATTCTGAAGCAAATTCTTTTCAAAAGATGCCATTGACTAAATCACAATGATCCTTTTACTTGGAAGATTTAAACTTTGAAATACACAGTTCATATTTGTGTTTGGGGTCAAGCAATCATTTACTTTCCCGTAGCTTCCCAAAGAAATGTGTTCTTACTTCTCAAGGAGAATCAGTGGCTTAAGCCGGATATACAAGACAAAATAGAAATAGGAAAAGAAGCTCAGTACTTGAAGATTTTTAAATATTAAGTTGAAATTGTGGTTGAATTAGGAAATGTCTCTCTTCTTTTGCTGCTTTTGATATCCACTAAGTCAGAACTGTCTTGATGTAACCATGTAAGAAGAAGGTTTCTTCCAGGTTCCTATCTCTTCAAACAGGTATTTATTTATTTTGCCATAAAGGTATTAATTATGTGTTTCTTACAATTCAAAGGTAGAAAATACGTACTTTTGCAAATTTCCTGCAACATTTGAATAAAACTTAGCAACACAGGTCTTTGAGGGTCTTCATAATTTTTTACCATTTTTACTTTGGCCTTATTTGTGCGTAAATTTTTTCATTATTGTAAACCCAAGTCCTCTAATTGTTTTGAACCAAAAAACAGTTTGGCACAAAAGACTTGAGATATAAACACTTGGCTTCACGATCTATTTCTATGACTCAATAAATGACTGAGCGAGTTACAGCAAGTTAGTCGGGTTCCGAAAACCTGGTTCCTTATGTCTAAGTAGGGAACACAACACCTGTTACTCTTCATTTTGAAGACTCAAAATGAGGTCAGTACTGGATTTACAAACACACACAGACTTTATGCAGCTTTTCATTAAGTATAACCAGACACATGAAATGGTACTCAATTCACAAAAGAGTAATTCGTGGCAGCATTGGTGGAAGATCTGCTGTATTGAATAACTGAAGGTTAGTGTGGCAAAGTCGAATGAGAAGGCTTCCTGGTGGATTCTCAGTGTTAGTTTGTGTGTTTGTTGTTTTCACTTTATGTTGCACTTCATGCATTTCAGTTTGGAGCCTAAACACTGAATAAGAGGGCAGTATAGGATGCTGGAAGTTAAACTGCATTGAACAGCAGGAAGTTGTATGTGAATGAGACACTGACGTGAGAGGGCATGGGAGCTGGGGGCAGAGAACTACGCTGGCCTGCCCAAGGTGAGAGAGCGCCATCGCAGTGCAGCTAGCGTGGGGAAAGAGCGAGGGGGCATCTACAAGGCTTGGAGGAATGCTGAGAGAAGAAGGGCACCGAGGCACCGTGGGCAGAAAGAATCGCTCATGGAAATACACTGTGGTCTTAAAGGGTGGGTTCTATTTGGTAGCAGGTGAATAATTAGGCTGAACTCTACACACATGAACAACTGGAAAAAATAACAAGAAGAAGTTGGGGTGAAATGGTGATGAATAGCTTTCATATACTTGTCCAAGGAATTACTGGTAAGTACTGCAAAGAGTAAGAAAATACTGGCTACTATGAAGAAATAAGAAGAAATATATATCTGGGGAATATTTTTGATAAAAAGAGACTAGAAAATGGTAAAACGTTGGGAGTCAAGAATGTCTCTGTTGAGAGAGCGGAAGAAAACTCCACTGCTGAGACAGACTGCTCGGGAAGATTTTAGAGAAGAGCCCCAGGGAGGAGGACTCTAATGAATACCTTTGCTTCTGCCTTAATCCTTCCTAAACCTACACGCGAGAAAGTTGAGCAAGGACGCAGGAGTCCTGACTAATCTCAAAGCTTTTAAGAAGGACGGGGTGAAGGTGGGAAGCAGCGCTCAGAGCGGGCTCCCCAAAGCCTGCTGTGGATGAAAACTGCTGTCTGACACGAGAGCTGTGGAGATAAAGTTGCATGTAAGTAATCAGGTGCAATATTTGTGAGTTAAGTGAAGTTAAATCTAATTGTAGAAAAGACACAAAGAATTTACCTATTGTCTTAAATTCAGAACAGCCATCTGCTCTGAACTTGAGGAAAAGATCAGTAAATTTCATATCAGAGAATAAAAGATCTCCAAGATCTTAGATGGGAATCATGAATTAGGTTCTTCTGTCTTTGTAAACTCCATCTGGAAACATTGTATATTATTCTAAATAACCTTTTACTGTCTTAACCTTCTACCCAGTTAGAAGACAGAGGCACAGTAGAGGCTGCTTTCCCCTATAACCAAGTATTTTGGGAGGTGGAAAGGCATGAAAATAGAGGCATTTTCACTTTTGGATATAAAAACTCACTTCAACATTTCTGCTACCATTTCTGCCTTTTTCATTAATATTTATGAATGTGTTAAGCTCTGAATATTGTCTTTCAATATAGTGGGCTAGATTCCCATGTAACACTCCCTAGGCAATTAATGCCCTGAAAGAGTAATACCAATAGATGTTAACACAGGCAGAGTAGGTAAAAGTCAGAAGCTGGGCAACACCCAGTTTTAGCAATGTGTGGCACTAAAACTCCAGCCTGCTGTTCGTGAGAGTGTAAAATGCTATACTTTGGAAAACGATTCAGCCATTCCTTATAATGTTACACGTAGATATAGCTCATGTCACAATTTCGCTGCTATGTATTTACTCATGTTGACACAGACATACACAAAAACTTGCACAAAGATTTTGATAGAATTTTTATTTACAATAACCAGAAACTGAAACAATCCAAGTATCTCTCAGTAGGAGAATGACTATCAATATTTTTCGATAATAAAAGATTGTGAGACCTGTTCTGTACAGCAACCTGAGTACATTTTAAAAGTACTAATTAAATGAAGCTAGACAAAAATTACTGCATTGAACTTCATGATTTTTACATCAAGTTCAAAAAATGCAAAGCTTATCTATAATGACAGAAATTAAAACAGTACCTGAATATGGAATGGCGGAAAGGGGATGTAAAGGAAATTTCTGAAGAAATTGAAGTATCGTGTATTTGTTTAGGTATTTGTTATTTGATTGTACAAATTGTCAAAATTTATTGAATTGAATGTTTTGGTTCTTTGCATTTTACCACATAGAAATTTTAGCAAAAGAAGATGATGATATAAAACTTGCCTTCAAGGCAAGAGTCAAAATAACTCAAAACTGTAGAAACGTAAGTAGGCAGTGTTTATAGATACTTCAGCATGTTGTACACCCGGGAACTTAACCCTCCTTAGAATTGTATGCAGATACGAGTGGTTAATATGAAGCTGATGAGCATCATAAGGTAATTAATAGGTTTTAAAACCTTGGAATCTTGAAATAAAATGTATAGCAATGTCTACCCACAAAAGTCATGTCCTGAAAGTTACCCAAGATGAGGAAGGGGTATCTTTAAAGTAGGGAGAGTTGTTTTAAATAAAGGGATATCCTGAAGAAAAACATATTTATGGGTATGAGAGTCGAAATCAGAGGGATATCAAGAAGGAAAGCAGGCTTGGAATGAAATAGATAATGAAGAAACATCTGGCGTTCTTAGGGGGCATGCATAAGCATCTCTGGAGCTCATTTGTCGAGCTCGGCTTTCACAAAACAATAATCATATAGGATTAGCGTTGGGGGAACAGGAATCTCAGAAAATAGGGTGGAGAAGTTTGGGGCGATACTGTGCAGCTTTTTTGATTTTTTAATTAATACCTAATAATAATAATTATCTTTTTTGTTTCTGATTTATTTATTTGGGTCTTCTGTCTTTTTCCTTAGTCTAGCTAACAGTTTGTTGATTTTGTTTATCTTTTCAAAAAAACAATGTTTTGTTTCATTGAACTTCTGTATTATTTCATTAGTCTCAATTTCACTATTTCTGCTCTTATCTTTATTATTTCTTTCTTTCTACTAATGTTAGATTTGTTTTTGAATTTCTAATTCCTTGAGGTGTGTCATTAGATGTTTACCTGAAATCTTTCTACCTTTTTGAATACAGACATTCATTTTTTACTGTTTTGCTTTATCCCAAAGATTTTGGTGTGTTGTATTTCTATTTTTGTTTGTTTTGAGACAGTTTTAAATTTCTTTCTTAATTTCTTCATTGACCCATTGGTTCTTCAGGAACACACTGTTTAATTTTCATGTGTTTGTGTCGTTTCCAACGTTCCTCTTGTTATTAATTTCTAGTGATCAGAAAAGATATTTGATACGATTTCTACTTTCATGAAATTTGTTGAGACTTGCTTTGAGGCCTAAGATATGGTCTGTTCTAGAGAATGTTCCATGTTCTGGTGAAAAGAATGTATATGCAGCACCATTAGGTAAAATGCTCTGTAGCTGCGAGTTAGCCTATTTCGTCTAGTGTGGAGTTTAACTCCGATGTTTCTTTGCTGGTTTTCTATATAGAGGATCTACCCATTACTGAGAAGTGGGTATGAAAGTCCCCCACTATTATTATATTGCAGTCTGTCTCTCCCCTCAGATCTATCAATATTTGCTTTGTATACTTTGGTGTTCTGTGTTGGGTGCATAGCTATTTAGAATTGTAACCTCTTGCCGAGTTCTCCCCTTTATTTTTATATAGTGACTTTCTTTGTCTATTTTCATAGTCTTTGATATATTGCTATTTTATCTGATAAAAGCATAGTTACTTCTGCTCTTTCTTGATTTCAACTTGCATGGAATATCTGTTTCCATCCCTTTACTTTCAGTCTATATGTGTCTTTAAGGGTTTTTTTTTTTTTTTTTTTCTTTGAAACAGGGTCTTGTTTCGTCACCTAGCTAGAGTGCAATGGCATGTCAGCTGAGTTAGATTTCTTGTAGGTTACATAGTTTGGTCTTGTTTATTTATTCATTCATATACTCCATTTTTTTTTAATTGAAGAGTTGAGTCCCTTTATATCCAGTGTAATTATTGATAAATAAGGTCTTACTCCTGCTGGGCTTTGGGTTTTTTTCGCTTGTTTTCTTGCTGTTTTGTAGCTCCACACTTCCCTCCTTTCTTTCTTAAAATCTTCCTCTGCAGTTGAGGGATTTTCTCTGGTAGTACATTTTAATTCAGTGCTTTTTATTTTTAGTGTGTCTATCACAGGTTTTTGCATTGGGGTTGCCATGAAGCTTACATCAAATATCTTACAATAAGTCATTTTAAAGAGATGACTGCTTATCTTAAACCACAATAGAAAGTATAGACTCAAATAAAATACTGAAGAAAAAAACTCCTACACTTTAGCTCAACCCACCCTATGTTTTCACTTTTTGTTGTTATCTCAATTTAGCTATTTTTACGTTGCCTATCTCTTAACAGGTTGCTGTAGCTATTATTGGTTTTGATAGATTTGTCTTTTGGACTTTATATTGAATTATGAGTGGATTTCGCATGTCAATTACAGTGTTTGAGTATCCTGAGTTTGTCTGTGTACTTTTACAGTGCGTTTGATACTTTCAAATACTTCTTTTTGCGCATTAGTGTTTTTGTTTTTAGATGGAAGGCTCTGCTCTTAACACTTGCAAGATTTTGTTTGTTTAGGAAAGACCTGCTCCTTCATATTTGAAGAATGGCTTTGCTGGATACAGAATTCTTGATTGTCATTTTTTTTCTTCCACACTTTGAAAATGTTATCTTACTTACTCCTGGCCTTTACAGCAGTAAAGTTGAGACATCTTTTCCAGATGAATTTGGGTTCCTTTATATTTTATCTGTTTCTTTTCTTTCAGAAGTTTTAGGATTGTCTCTTTGCTCTTGAGACTTAGGAGCCCGATTATATGCCTTGTGGTAGTCTTATCTGGGTCAAATCTGTTTGGTGTTCTCTGACCTTTATGAACCTGAATAGTTGTATCTTTCTCAAGTTTTGGACTTTTTCTGTGGTTATTTTTTGAGTAAGTTTTCTACTCCTTGTTCTTGCTTGGCTCCCTGTTGATCACCAGGAATTTTTAGAGTTAGTTTTTTTGAGGTTCTTTTCTGTAACTTGTACATGATTTTTATTCCTTTTTCCCATCTCTGTGTATTTTCAAATAGCCTGTCCTCAGGCTCACTGATTCTTTTCTCTGCTTGAGTCCTTCTGCTGTTGAGAGCCTCTATTAAATTTTTCAGTTTAGTAAATGCATTTCTCAGTTCCAGGATTCTGGATGTACATCTATGACTTTACCTTGAAGGATTAGTTATTTTTTTCTAGTCTTCTCTATCGGGCTTTGTTTTTATCGGAAATGTTTGCTTAGAGATTCCTTATAGTTTATCTGCTGCATTCCTTTCTTTTTTTATTTTCCACTATGCTGCTGTCTCTTTATAGGAACTAGAGAGTGTCGTAGACCCAGGTTTGCCTTGACTCTAGTAAGTGATTAGAGTGCTGCCCATTCTGAATTGAGGAAGTCATAAAGGAGATATCCCAGTAGTGTGGGAAGGCTGGCCAGGGGGCCTGTGGAACATACCTCCTATAGTGTGGTACTGCTGAACAGCTGCTCTGATTTGGTACACCTTTGGCCATGTTACCAACCTTGGAAACCTTGGCAGAGTTTCCAAGGCTGGGGACGACAGTCCCGCTTTCCCCACTTTGTCATTGGTTGCCCTCAGGGTTGTTTTTCCTTCAGGCACTCCCAGTGCTTCCTATGGGCTGTGTCAGGAAAAGGTCTCCAGCTCGGAAACCTGAGATAGATGGGTAGCTGGTTGTTCACCTTTATCTCATTTTTTCCTGTGTAGAAAATACAAGTCTCAGAAAATTTTTCTCTTATGTGATGTTGTACAGATTAGGGGGAGAAATGTCACAGATATGAAAGTCCAGTTCTCTCACCATCTGCTCAGAGTTTTTTACTTCTCTACGGCCCTGGGAACAGTTTCATCCACATGCTTGTGTTCTATGTTATTACTATTTTTAATCATGACGCTGTCTATTTGCTTGTGGTTTTCTGCTGAGGGGAGTGACGCAAATGTGATTCCATACCTCCATTTTGGAACCAGTCAACACTGTGTGTTTCTCATAGCAGTTCAACACTCTACCCTGAGTCCTCATCAGCTCAGTGTGGGCCCCAGAGACTCTTCCTGGTCATGTTGCTCTTCTCTGTGCCATGCCCAAAATACCTCATTTATCTAGAGGTGTCAATTGAAAAACTACTCAAAATTAATGTAAGAAAGGATGAGGAATCAGAGGACAAATCAGTTTTGTTTTTCTGGCCACTTACAATAAACCAGTAGCCACTGCCTGGGACGCAGTATTGAAAATGGATGTGAAGTCTTTTGTAAGCTCAAGAGGACAGAGTATGATGACTGATTAGCAATGGAAGGGGCAGGTGACACACACAACCGGGGCGCCTGTGCCAGCAGCATCTTCAGCTTATACGTGTGCTTTTTAGCACTAGTTTCTAGAGCACTCTCTCTTGTTTATGGCCTCATTATTGCCTTCAATGATGATAAATGCTGTTTGCCAGAGGGACTTCTCCGCATCCTGCAGCAATCTGCAAATTTCACACTGTCTATAATAGTTCTTATCAAACTGTGGGTCTCAACTTTTGAGTGAGTCTGGAAATCAGTTCCAGAAGTCTAACAGCCATGTTTTAAGGAACAGAATATAACAACACAGAACAGCTAGTGGCAAGTTAAACTTCTAATTTTATACATATGTATATACTTGCATGGTTAATTTTCTATAAAATGCATTTATTGCTTTTTTGAGAGGTTACTCCCAGTGCAGTGAGTTTTAAAAGCTTTTTTTTTCTTATTTTAGGTGTCAATGACATGAAATTTGTCACTGCAGATGTTCAGAGAGCTGAAATAAAGGGTAAGGCAGGTGTGTAGCAATTGATGCACATGTGATATCAGTAATGAAGCTTCTGATTTCAGGAGAAATAGATGACAAATGCCACATCATTTTTTAATATTAAATAATTATCAAAGTTTATGTAAGCCGTGGCTGTGCTCTGATTTTGGGGTTATTAATAGACTTTAGTCTGGAGTATGATTCTGACTTTCAGATAATCAAGGACGGAACTGAAATGCAGGCCTCACTTGGCAAATGGAGCTCCCTAAGGTCTCAAGAGCTATGAGTGGGGAAGCAGTTCCTGAGGTTCAGGAAATGCAGGGACGCTAGCTTTCCTCAAAGACATACATCAATCCTTGAATGATTCAGCTGATTTGGCATGAACCGAATGTCTCACACCAAAGCACATAGCTTTTGGGCCTTTCTAGTAAATATTCTATCCACAGGTTAGACACTGATCCTGCCATGTTCTCAGACCTCTGGGAGGTCTCCAGAGACAGCTTCACACTGAGAACATCCATCGAGCACAGGAGGCCCCTGGGAACCATAACTTCCTTACTTCAAGAGCTAATGTCTTGTGGGGACAGCTGGATATTGCCATTGCTTGGCAGAAGAGCAAACCACAGCTCTCCTCCCAGAGACTCTACTCAACAATCATTTCCCTCTATCAAGAATTTTTTATAACTGTGCTGGCGACATAGAGGGAAGCTGTGAGGCTACCACAGAATTTCCAACTTAGAATAACAACAGTAGAATCTCCTGCCGTGAAGCACTCTTATTTCAGCTCAGTCCTTCACAACAGCAGTACTTTCCTGCTTTGCAGAGTATTTAAGGCATGCAGGGATTCAATGCCTACCTTGAAATCATGTTGGTAATTGCATTTTAACACTTGTTGAAGATGGATTTTGATTTGCAAATGGCATTTTACAAGAGGGTTATTTTAGTTGGTAGAAAACAAAGCATTCTGACAGTGGGTTGCATATCCTGTTGTTTTGTGAGGAAGTTATCCATGGAAATTGCATTTTTCTTAGAAGGTTAAATTGCATAGTTCTGCTGAGTACAGAGATTACGCTTAGTGCATAGGAGGAGTTCAACATGTTTGCTGAATGAAATTTTAAATGAATGGCACTGCGCCTTCTGCAGCAGCATACTCACCTAACAGGCATCCATGCTGGGTTTGTTTTCCTAAGGCTGGGAATGTGCTCTTCTTGCTGTACATGCTTTATCTTACCTGGTGTCCTTGTGGTTTGGGAAGAGGTAGGGTCGAACCCAGTCATTGGCTATGAAAGTCAGCAAAGCAAACCAGCAATTGTATGAACCCATGACTGGCAACTTGCAGCATCATGTCATGCACATGTGAAAGAAATATTTAAAACTTCAAATTACCTTTTAAAGCTGTTTTACATGAGAAAGTAAGTTACGGCATGTTATCTAAAAATAAAGGAAGAAGAAAAGAGTTTGCATGTGTCTTGCAAGGCTAGAACATGGAATTGTTTTCCATTACACGAATGTATAAAAGCGCTTGCAATCAGACTATGTACTGATAAACTGGAACCGAATGTTTTCTCATGAAACTTGCTTTACCCTTTTCCACAGAGGGGCTGGAGCTCTGTGATGCAGAACCTAGAACAGCACTGAAGCGCGAACTGAATCTGGGCTGCAGCACAGCTGTTGAAGGAAGCCTGAGGCACCCTGGAGAGAGGCCCGGGCTTTTGGTCCCCTTCTCAGGCTCCCAGCCCTCCTGGAGCACTCCTCAGCAACAGCTGTCAGCTCGGCATGCACAGGTTTTGCCCCTCCCCAGATCCTAGGCCAATGCTGGGAGGCAGCAGAGGGCACTGAAACAGATTCCTACTGACGACACTCCTTATTCTGTTCCCCTTTGACGTCACAGTGCCCCAGCACCTACTATTGGGTGTCTTTGTGCTGGCTTCAGTGGCATATTTCAAAACTTACCTGGACCTCGTGGTCCCAGAGAATGCTTCTAGAATTCAATGTGCTTGCCCAAGTGGGAGCCCACTTTCTCCTATTCTTGACTCCTTGGTTCCGTTCTGATTCTTAATCGCCAATGCCAACTACCTTCAGCATACTGCAAACTTCAGCAAACTAACAAAGCTAAGACCACTAAGCTGCAAGGAATCTTCCTGAAAATCTGCAAAAAGCTCTGGGAAGGCAGAGAGCAGTGTCTTGTGCACTTAGACAATGACTTCATGTGTACATCTGTATTATGCAGTTTTTTTAAAGGCGCCTTTTCCTCTGGAAAGATGCAACCCCGTCCCAGGCTACATGACTTATAAGGCAGAGCAGGTGTTGAATTTCAGCCCCACTCACCCACTCAGTTAAGTGCCTGTGTGCATTAGAGCACCTATTCGACTATACAAATGGCTTATGCCCATTTAAAAAATTATTTTCTAGAAGGCTGTCTAGTTCAGAAATTGCTCTAAAACCCTACTTTAAGTTTACCTGAATCTTGGCTTAGCACAGAAGGAGCCAGGATTTATAGGCAGAACTTCTAGATGTCAACTCCATTGAAGTGTGGAATTTTATCAGCATCTAGATTTAGCAGATAATGTGTGCCTATTAGCCTGATGTCATTTGTACCATTGTTCCAACACAGGCATCTCTATTATAACCAAACCCAGTGCCTAGACAGCTCCTGGCACAGAAGAGAGCTACAATAAAAAAGCTGTGGGCTCAGTTAACAAGCCATTGCATCACCCACCATCGGTGCCTTCCTGCTGATCAAGAACCAGGACAGACACTTTACAAAAGAAGACATCGATGAGGCCAACAAACAGATGAAAAAATGCTCATCATCACTGGTCATTAGAGAAATGCAAATCAAAACCACATTGAGATACCATCTCACGCCAGTTAGAATGGCGATCATTAAAAAATCTGGAGACAATAGATGCTGGAGAGGATGTGGAGAAATAGGAACACTTTTACACTGTTGGTGGGAGTGTGAATTAGTTCAACCATTGTGGAAGACAGTGTGGCAATTCCTCAAGGACCTAGAAATAGAAATTCCATTTGACCCAGCAATCCCATTACTGGGTATATAATCCAAAGGATTATAAATTGTTCTACTATAAGGACACATGCACACATATGTTCATTGAGGCACTGTTTACAATAGCAAAGACCTGTATAAAGAAAATGTGGCACATATACACTATGGAATACTATGCAGCCATAAAAAACGATGAGTTTGTGTCCTTCATAGGGACATGGATGAGTCTGGAAACCATCATTCTCAGCAAACTGACACAAGAACAGAAAACCACACACCTCATGTTCTCACTCATAGGTAGGTGTTGAACAATTAGAACATGTGGACACAGGGAGCGGAGCATCACACACTGCGGTCAGTAGAGGGGAGCTAGGGGAGGGACAGCAGGGCTGGGGAGGGTGGGGAGGGATAATGAGGGGAGAAATACCAGATATAGGTGCTGGTGGATTAAGGCAGCAAACCGTCTTGCCATGTGTGTACCTATGCAACAATCCTGCATGATCTGCACATGCACCCCAGAACCTAAATCACAATTAAAAAAAAAAAAAAGACTCCCATGCTGGCCACATCTTGCTACCAGAAAAATTATACTATTTGTCCAACAAATCTTAAGATATAATAGTAAAGATGAAAAGTTACATTAAAAAGTATTACTAAAATAAAGATATCAATCTCCATGTACTTAAATACATGAAAAGAAATAATACAATGTATACGGAAGAAAATGTTGTGCTGAATGATTTGGGGTGAAGTTGATAGATTATTTTACCAGAAAGAGTATGAATGGCATAATCATCTGTAGATGCCACAGTGCATACAATTATTTATGAGACAGTTGATAACAGGAGAGTTGGTCCTGGGAAAATCTGCCTGAATTGTATGTAGCTGGTTAGCCATCATTCCCTCAAACCTTTATACTTGAGGCTTGCTTAATATCCTACAATTTCTTGTGGTTAAGTTGTTAAATCAATGTTTTCATGTTTATTTTGTGGCCATCTTTTAATTAAATTTTTATTTTTATACGGACAGTGGGTCCATGTTGTGAGGATGGCGTGGGAAAGATGTTTCCCTTCCAGCCTAAGGGATTGTGCCCGAATGACAGCCTTTGAAACCACCCTTGGACACCGTATGGAACAGAACATTTCCGCGGCTCAAACACACTGGAAATGCTTCAGGAGAGGGATGAATGTTTCCCTCCCAGACAGGTCATTTTGTGTTAGCAGAAGCTGGACACTCTGAGAATTATTGCTTGTATATCTGGAATTAAATTTCTAGCACTTCGAGTGCTCATCCTTTACAGCAGTGCCATGTTCTCGCAAGTTGAGCCAGTAATAGTGTTTTCCGCCACAGCAAATGCGAGTTGGGAGAAGTTCATCACGCCCACTCTCCTTCCTTACTGAGCGTAATGAATGATCACCCATGGCACGGATAACAAAGCAATCTGGAAAGAAAACCTTTCTTTTTTTCTTTTTTGGCTCAATGAACGACAATACACATGCTTGCTAACAACCACTTGGACAAAGAAAACACTAAAATAAACCTGCGAGTTTGTTCTTGTTTGGGAGCAGTAGAAGTTAATGCCATGATGCCGTTCTAAAGTGGACCAGGCAGGTTGGATACGTTAAAATGATTACTAACAGGGATGGTGAAATGATGTCCCTGAAGAACATTCATGATCCCTTCCTCCATCACCTGTCTTCAGTCTTCCATTGAGATAAAAATTGGTGACTTATATGCACTAAAAGAAAGAGAGGAGCTCATAAAAAATAAAAAAGTGGTATCAGAATGCAAAACAAATAAAACAGAATGTGAACCAAGTCTCGTAACAACGTTAAATCCATGAAATGAGGCTGTCAGTCTGTGATTGCGGTGAGGAACACGGGGCATTTGAGTTCAGTCTTAAAGAGCAGAAAGTATTTTGTCACGTCGAAATGGAAACAGCGGCTCAGGCAGCTGAAATAGTCCACAAATAGGTGAAGAGGGGAGAAAAGCCTTTGAGGGCATGGAGTTTGGATGTGTAGACAGGGCATGTGGTTTCCGTCCACAGGGAGCAGGCTGGCGATGCAACTGGGTGATGAGCACAGCGCAGGCTGAACCAGAAGGAGAGCCCAGGCCCCCTCGAAATCAAAGCAGTTACAAAATATCTGCTCGGGTTCATTTCTTCATATTTCAGAGGGTACAGACAAGGTATCAAAGGAAGTCTCAGGTGGGAGTTCTATGTGAAATTTCACTGGGCTACTGTGTTTTGTTTTCTTTTGTTAGAAAGGTGCACATTTGCTTGCTGTCAGCATACAAGTCTTCACCGCTGAGGGTGCACGTGGCACGTCCTGCGGGGTTGAGGTTTCACAGCATGCACCACGCAGCGGTACCACCGCCAGCTCCTGTCCTGACCCACGCAACACAGCATCCTGCAGATGCCTGTTGCTTCTGTCCCCCAGGACGTGCCCACTAACCATTTCCAGCTGTTTGCACCTAGGGGCCACTGTTTGGAAAAATTCTGGGACTATTTGGACCCAAGTTCTTACTTTTTAAATGTTTCATTGATGCGTAATTTATACACCACAAATATCACCAACATAAAATACGATGAATTTTGACATAAAAACACAGTCATATACTCACCACCACGTTACTAAAAGTTCTTTTCGTATGCTTGAAAAGATTCATTTTAAAAAGAAAGGCTCTGGTGGCTTTGTGGAATACACTCCTGGGCTTTCAGTGTGAGACCACTTCTGGGAGCCGTGATCAACCTTGGACTTTGAATAAGGCAACTGGAGAGTGGATTCATGGAAGGCACACTTTCCAGGAGGGGATCTAGAAGCCTTGTTAGTGTGTATGATGGGATGTAATAGCAATCAATTACATGTCAATAACTAGGGTAAATTGTCAACATTACTGTTGATAATAGAAACTGATGAGTTACCTACATAAATAATAATTTTTTAAATGTTACATTTTTGTTGTGGCTCTATAAAAATAATGCTGTTTACCAGAATTGATCCATGTTCCTTCTCATTTATCCAAGATTATCTTGCAGAAGCATAGCAATTACATATATCATTAATGTGGTAGAGGTTCTGGAATGAATTCTATTTCATTGACATTAAGCACATTCTTCAGTGCTAAAAAAATGAGGTAGCTTCTTATGTTGTGTGATATTAAACAACTTTAGCACATTGAAAGGGTTCACTGGGGTAAAATAAGATTTGTGTGAGTTGAGATTTTGTATATTTTCCTAAGCTGATGTAAATACTATACAAAGAGATGGTAATGAGGCTTCTCCAAGGAATCAATACAACTTCAAATGACTAAATGCATGACATTAAAAAAAATTTTAAGTACTTTTGAATACTTACTGTGCACTTACTGTGTACCACGCAGTGGAGATATAAATAGCATTTCTACTTCCATTGAGCTTTAAAACTTAGCGGAAAGAAAACTGATTTTAATCAAATAATGCTACAAAGATATAATGTAATTGATCAGTGCAAAGAAGAAAAAGCGTTAAATCTAGAGCATCTTTACTGGGGAAACCTAATAAACTGGAAAATAGCTGAAAAGTTTCTTTGAGAACATGGTATTGGAGTTGAAATCTCAAGTTCAGGACTAGAAATGAGGATCGGAACCAGGAGAAGAGCGTTTCCCAGGGAGGGCGCTGGGACCATGTAAAGCACTTGGGAACGTGGAAGGATGGTGTGTGCTGAGGTGAGTGAAGAGGGGAGTGAATGAGCTAGGCGGGCAGAGCAGAGGCTGGTCATGAGGGACACTGCGGCCGCGGACCTGGCCCTTTCTCTATCTGCAGTGATGCATCTGAGAGGTTTTATTCAGAAGAGCAGCACGATGCGTTGGCCTTTGGAAATGGCCATCAGGCGGCCATGTGGAGCATCTCTCGGAAGACAGCAGGGCACCACTTGGAAGCAACTGCAGGTAAGACACAGTGCTCAAGGCAGCGATTGGATCAATCCTACATTCCACCAGCAGGTATCGAGGATGCTCGATATTTTCGGCCTGGCTCAGGGTTTGGGATGGAGCCGTGGGAAAATGACAGAGGCCCTGCTTTTCATTCCACTGGGCGTGTCAAGGCTAAGAAGATAAACAACAAAGGACAATGTGAGACACACAAGAAAATAACAACAACAACAACAAAATGACAGAAATAAAAGTAGGTCTATGTGTTTACACCGGGGAAAACTAAAAGTTCTGAGGGGAAGGAGAAAAGAACTCTGAGCTCAACTCTGAACCGTGTCAATGAACTAGTAAAGTGCAGAAATTAGCTGATTTCTTTTTGCATGTGACTGGAGGGGAATTTTATTAGAACCCCCTTTGTTAGAGGGATAACGGCCAGGCTGTTCACTTCTGTGATTTGCAGTTCTGTAAATGTATTTGTAATGATCTTCAACTCTATATCTAGCCTGCGGATTCACAACTGAAATACAGTAAATCTGGAGCCTCTGAAAAGGCAGAGCTGCTATGTTTACTGAAGCACTTATTACATAAAAATAATATTATTAAATTGTGTTCTACATTTGAACACGGCACATATAATTCTGGTTATATTAACAATTTAAGGTGATAAAAATGAATGAGGTCTACCTAAATTGATATTTGAGAAATTAAAAGCAGAATAAACACCCACCCACAGTGAGTGGCAGGTATTCTAAAACTTTATAATGTACTTTCACAAAATGCTTACAGAAATAGAAATGATTAAGATTTGTTTTTAAAGACAATTTTGTGGCTAATGGAAGTAGTAGCTAATTTGTAATATTTGATTATCTAGAGCTTTGATTAATCTTAGAGCTTCACAATGTAACTTATAACACAATTATAACACAAAACAATTAAATGTTATAAGTTACTTAGTGAAAATTTAGGATTAGTGATTGATTCTCTTAAAATCATTCTGGATAGTTCAATTCTGGAGCCATTTTTTCCCATGATATTTACATTTCTTTTGTTTTCATTTGAGACCATTTAGATTTAACAGTAAACATAAACCTGTTTGCCTATATCTTGATGTATGTTAAGTATGTTTTTCATTGAATAGAGATGTTAAGACATTTTTGTTTTTAATTTATATATTTCATAACTGAAGTATTCTCAGGGCATGTCACTCATGAAGACCATAAGATATATTAAAATAGAATAACATGAGGTCAGGAGTTCGAGACCAGCCTGGCCCATGTGGTGAATCCCCGACTCTACCAAAGATACAAAAAATTAGCCGGATGTGGTGGCACGCATCTGTAATCCCAACTATTCAAAAGGCTGAGGCAGGAGAATTGCTTGAACCCAGGAGGCAGAGGTTGCAGTGAGCTGAGATCATCCCAATCATTCCACCTTGGGCGACAGAGCGAGATTTCATCTCGAAATTTAAAAAGCAAAGTTGCCAAATATTTTGTGCTGACATTCACAGAGCCACGAAATGGCAGTGCAATTTTTATAGTGACACACTGAAAGTCGTATCATGACACAATCAGTCATTTCATCCAGCTTCATGTCTAAGTGTTCACATTTAATTTGCCTCTAGCTTAAAAAGACTGATTAAGCAACAGTCTATGGCTCACTTGGTGATAACACAACCTACGTGTATCACATTTGTGTGATTTCAGTAGAACAGTTAGGATTTTGGATGAGAGAAAGTAATTTGCTAAGGAAATCTAGACTCAAAACTGGAAAGAAGAGACGATATTGTAAGAGGTTTCTGATGGTCATAGAGCGTGGCAGAAGAGCGCTGCCTCACAAGGCCTCACCCCTGAGATCTGCTGACCTTCCACAGATGTTAAGTCAGAGAAATTCATATTGATGCTTATTCAGTTTTTAAGACATCCCTGAGAAAATAATAATAAGTAAACATCAGAGGTTTCTTTCAAAGCTCCTCCACGCATAATTAAAAATATAATGTTGCAAAGCCCTTTCACCTCTGGTATGCTGTCATTAGCATTATCTTATATGATCTCAAAGGCAGAGTTAATTTCTTTATTTTATAAGTAAGCCAATTAAGGCACATAGATTTTCAGGAATTTACTTCTGATTGACTTTCTTAGAAGGTGTTCTAAAATTATACCACAGTTTTTGAAGTATAATTTTAGGCTTTTTTTAAAACTATATTTCCTGGTGTGGTGGATTTATTTTTAAAGATTGCAAATTAGGGGTTCATGTAGCCTTATTCTCCACATTAGACACTAGATAGATTGCTATGTGTCTACCCAATATCATTGTCTTTTTCTTTTTTGTGTATCTGATATAAGCAGAATAGGTTTCAAGTTCACATTCTAAACTCCTGTGGGTAGCAGCGACCCCTGCGTCTGAGTTTCGGCAGATGATGGATGTGCAGAAGCGCGGCGTGGACCTTCTCTGGAGGCTGCTTCACTGCTGACTCAGGAAGAGGGGAGCCATTCTGTGCGTTTCCTTCCCTTCCTTTTCGCTGCCTGGAAAGCAGAATGATAGCAACGTTTCCAGCAGCTGTCTCGGGACATGACACAGCCTTGTGAATGAGGGTCAATCCTGAGGGTTGAGGGGAAAAATAAGAACAGGGGGTCTTGTTTCATTTGAATTCATGAAAACGTGTGTCATCTTTGAGCTGTAATTCACCTGATTTCTTCTGCATGAGGGAATAACTTTGTGTATTTAAGCCAATATTTGGATTTTCTGTTATATATACACCACTCCAGTCCTAACTGATATTAAACAAGTATTAGAGTATTAAAGCATTAGCATTTTGGACATAAAAGTGTTACTGTCACTAAGCTGGAGGGATAATGGTGTGTGTTTATTCACTAATAAATCAGATGCAGATAAATTTTTATGTGCTTATTAAACATTGTAAAACAAACTAAAAAACTTACTAGATGTAAAAAAAGTTTTTAGTCTGAATTAGCTAAGTTTGTTATTTATTTTAATAAGAATTTTGGTGGTATGTCTACGCAGTGGTAATAACTATAACATTTTACCCATAATCCAATGGAAAACTGGGATAGTCTGCTACAAAACAAATTCTTACACGGGGAAGGCAAATTATTTATTTCTTTTTCTGAGCCTTTAAGTGTATGACCTTCAACAGGATCTTTGGGCTTTAGTTTTCTCAATAATGAAATCGAGGGTGAGTCTTAGAAGTGTATAACCTCACTTTTGGTTTTTAAATTATGGGCAGATAATATGAGAAACTTTATATCATATAGTGATTAGATTTGAAACAAAACAAAAATTATCAAGTAAAAAGATCTAGTCTCTATATTGATTTAGTTCTTGTTTAATTTTGCACAGACTCTATACCTATGGAGGAAATGAAATGGCTTTTGCTGTAGGCATATATTTGTATTATTTTAAACTATAGGGATTTGCAGTAAATAGAGGGATTATAAATATGTAAGTGGGAAAAGACTGGATATTAAAAGAAATGAAGAACTACTGAAAGATGAAAAGGAATAGTGAACATTTTAAAACAAAATCTAACATGCTTAACAACATGTGTGATAGATGAATCAGATATTTGGAAAGTCAAGAATGATGAACCTTGTAACAGAAAAGAGAAGGTGCTGCTGAAGAGAAACAGGGGAACAGTGAGTAGTTTCAAGAGCTGGTATATCATCCAAATGAAGACGCCCGGCTCCACCACTTACCACGAGTGTGACCTTGTGACAAAGACAACCTTCTAAACCTTAGTGGTTTGTTGATATTCATGATCTCTAATGAAAATTCTCGATGGGACTTGCACAGACTGGTTTTTAAAAGCCTAGCTCCGTTGTTACGAATTTCTCCTGACACTGGAAACAGAAAGGTAAAGAAGGAAGCGTTCTGTATAGACAAAAGAGACAAAACACATATTTTAGGAGATGAAATATACATTTACCTGTAACACTCCCATTCTTTATTAAACATCTTTATGTAGTCAATTTTCATATTTTTCCAGTTCACCACCTTTCCTACTACATTGAATTTGTCAATGTAAATGAAAGAAAAATTGTTTTGTTTAACCCAAATCCAGTTAATGAGAAATAGCATGTAAGAAAAAGGATGTAAACTTAAGCTCTGATATTGAAAATCCGAGAATCACATATCATCCTGTTGTGGTTCTTGTAAAATATGTTTTCAAAGGTCAATGTGGAAAGCCATTTACATTATTTCTAGTGAATTAATAAGTCACTCAACAATCAGGCAATTATCTGCACTGTAGAAAAATTACAATATGATAAAGTACAGACTGAAGAGACGTGACTAGCACTTCACTTCAAGGTTTTCACACATAAATGCTCATACATTATTGTGGGATTTGTAGTATAGGAAGCTATAACAATTGAAATGCCAAATGTATGAGAAAACACAACCAAGGAATAACATGGTGATAGAAAGATGGGTGACACAGTTTAGACGTTTTTCTTTCTTTGCTTGACACAGGGAGGGGAACATCGCACACTGGGTTCTGTTCGGGGTTGGGAGGGATTGGGGAGGGATAACACTGGGGGAAAGCGGGGGATGGAGGCAGCAAACCACCATGGCATGTGTACGCCTGTGTAACAATCCTGCAAGATCTGCACATGGACCCCAGAAATTAAAGTAAAAAAAAAAAGTTCCAAAATGGAATAATTTCGCACTAAAGCCAAACCCAGTTCATTTTACAGATGAACTCTTTAAAATGAAAGAGAAATAGTAAACCATTCTCTCAATTTCTATTCTAAAGAGGCTCTGAGCACCAACTCTTTGAAAGGAAAGAGAAATACCAAACCATTGTCTCAAAATTCTATTCTGCAGAGGCTCTGAGCACCAACTGTCTGTCTGAGGTACACTTCAGTTTTTAAGTTGAGTTAAAAGTAGTAAAATGAAATGTGAGAGTCTTTGAACAGTGGCACGTTAGCAGAGCTGCTGGAATGGTCTGTGAAATGCCGAACTCTGAATAATGTTTATTAATTATGTTTCAAGGTTTTTATTTTTGTTTTTTTCATTCTGTTTTTGCTAAAAGCTGGGGCTCCCACAAATGACTTTAGGAAAGTTGGAACTGAATTATTTATGCTAAAAATGAGAATCTGAAGTTTAAATGTGAAAAACTTTTATTACAACATTCAAGGGCGTAGGAATCAGAAACACAATGAGGCCATCTCAATAACTCAAACTGTTAGGAAGGATTTTTTTCCATTTTTACCATAATAATTTTGGCGAGGACATGCTGCCTGATCAAGCTTGACGGGTAAAGCACATTTCCAAAAGTACTTCCGTAATGCACCTACTTAGCGGAATCTAAGTCAGGCAATCACTTACAAATTTTTCTAATGAATGTGCTGTGTTCAAATTCTTTAACAGCATTTTGCTGTTGTTGTTATTCATTCCCTAGAATGCCAGTGCTATGAATCAAAGCCAGCACCATGAGAAGGGCGGAGTTCAGCTAGAGAGGGGCCCCTAACGTGGATTTGCAGGTGGATAATCTCGCTCTTGCAGCCTTCGGGAGGTCATTCATTGCAGGAGATGCTAAAATAAACCTGATCCAGAAAGCAGAGAAGGTAACATCGACTCCATTTCCTGTAATGAAAAGCATATACACCCACAAGGTCATTGCATTCCGTGGGGACAGAGAGGGAACTAAATAAACAAGCCAACAAGGATGACCAGCAAACACAGTGGAGACAAACTCTATTGTTCTTTGTCTTTGTTTGGCAACAGTACTAGATTTTAAGAATTGAACAAAAGTGCTAGCTTATATGGGAATAAAATAACCTTTTGCCTTTGCTAGGTTCCATTTGTTTTCAGAGCCACGTACCCAGATACAGCGGAGTAAATACAACAGGTCCCGGGGAAGATGCAAAAGAAAGGCCAACAGCAAAGCTCTGAATATTTGCAGTTTCTTAAGTGGCACATTTTTAAAAGTATGGCTTACAAGATATCCAAGAAATTAACTTCTTCCCCGTGGTGAGACATGTCCGATAATGTTGCAGCATCGTGGATGGTTAGGGTTACCTGTGTCCACTCCATTTTAAAGGTGCTGTGCATTTCCTAAGACGCAAGCAGGCTTGCTAAATTCTTAGCAAATATCAAGTCGCTTAATCATCTTAAGAGTTCTCCGGAACAGATATTATTATTGTTATTGTTATTCTTGTTCCACACAGAAAAACAGAGAGTCAGAGAAGTTATCTAAATGTATGGATTATTACTGAATAATATCTTGTTATTTGAGAATTAATATACAACATTTGTCTCTATTGAAATTTATATTTAAAAGTTATTTGCTTATGAGATCGTTGCAAAATTCAAATTCAGTCATTATCTCATGTGAAATGCTTTAAGCATAAATATATTTGTTGGTATAGGAAGTTAAGGTCAACATAATGAAACTGTTTTACATTTTGTTGGATGGCTTAATTTTCTTTAACTTACGTTGTGTTTAATGGAAAACTGGAATGCGGCCTTAAAAATGTCAGGTTGCTGAATCATGCAGAGGCAGTCTTCACGAAATGCCTGATGGCGACTTAAAAAAGCCAAAGCTGGTGATGGTCCAGTTTATGCTTAAAAAAAAAAAAGCAGAGGTGACCTGAGGATGGTTCCAGAAGACAGGGTATTGCACAGAGGTTTGCAAAACCTCGTTTCTCTGGAAGATGAAACTCCATGTGCTAAGACATGCCAGTGTGCTCTGAAAGATGTGGAGCAAACGCAGCTCCCACAGTGCGCAATGCACAAGCACGCAGAGAAAACTGGGGATTCCTTACGAAATTAAATCTGCACCGACTCTTTGACACAGCAATTCTGCTTCTAGGCATTTACCCAAGAAATACGAAAACACATGCACAAAAAATGGTGTGTATTTAAGGGTTCACAGAGCTTTATTCACAGTATCTGAGCACTGTGATACTCAATTGCCAATCAATAGATAAGAGAATTTTTTTTAAAAAAGTTCATTCAGACAATGAAATACTGTACTGCTTTCCAATGAAGTGAAACTGACCACTGACATATAACCACAGGGAAGAGCCTCAAAACAGATTTCTAACTGATGGCGTTAAGACACAAAAAACTCATATCATAGGATTACACGGATGTGAAACACTGGATCAGGTAGAATGACAGTGACAGGCAAGAGACAGGGAGTTCCCTGGGGGCAAATAAAACTTTGTGGGGTGAGATTGAAATGTCCTTTATCTTGATTGGGAGTTATGTAAGCACATATTTTATCAAAACTCATTGAACTATATACTCAAAATGGTACATTATTTTGCATATATAGATCTAAAAAGGAAAATGTATTAATACCAAGTTTTGTATTCTAACCATTTAGCAGTAAGAGTAAATTACTCTTATTTAGGAAGACCTAAAGTGATGAAACTGAGTAAGCAAAAGCCAAACCAGGATTTCAGACAAATTTTATCACAATGCAGAATTAATAGAGCGCTTTTTGTCTAAAATGTTCTGGGCACTATGCTTCATCTGCATGTTTTATTGTGTAGTCAAAAATATTTAAAAGGCTAAAATCATTATTTTTATTTTCTCACGAATTACTCTGAGTTTCTTTGAATTTCCACAACAAGCTAAAGGTTAAGCCGCTCTTCCTGGAAGGTGTCACCAAAGCTTCATGAATCATTACTAAGTGACAATGGCCATGGTAAAACAAGGTACTTTAAACATAAGAGTACTGTTGTAATAGGCCTTTAAAATTCAGATTCTTAACAACAGAAACTGCACAATCTCCATTAGGTAAAAGAACATGTGTGCTATACACCACCTTCTTAGGTACAGCAGGTAATGAAACAGAAAGAAATGGGCGAATTTAATATTTTAGTAGGCAGTTTGTGATAATGCTGATGATTTTAACATACTGATGTTCCTTAATGCATATTCTGCCAAATAAATCTTTATCACAGCTTTCCAATGAAGAGGAAGTTTTAGTAAAAGCAAATAGGCACTAGGATTGCTGAAAACTCACTAACTACTCCTATCTAATAGAGAAATATAGTGCCATTATGAAAAGCATTTGCTATCCTCTTTACATGCTCCCCGTGGAGATTAGACTTCTGTAGAGCAAATATGATATAATAAAAGTTTGAAGCATGAGGCTGATGTTGACGGAGGAAAGCTGCTGGACGTGTCACAGTGCTAAGCTAGCAGCAGGGAGGTCAAGCAATTAAAACGCCTGTGTGCACAACACGGCTTGTGAGAACTCTCAGTGAGTGCTGCACGTCCGCCGTGGCAGTGTGGCAGTATTGTCTCCTAATGGAGCACCGCTTGGCCGGCCAATCAATCAATGCTAGCCTTCTATCGGATGTTCGCAGGCATTTTACTAGAAAGAGAAAAGAGGCTCTTACTCCCTGCAGGAAGTTTGAAATTGAATGGAGGAATTGGAGGAAAATAAGTGGAATCATATTGAAACCAACACGTACAAAGTCATCTTCCCACAAGTGAACTTTCCCTTATACACATGTTGATAATCCGCTAGACAAATTGCTTTCAATCGCAATTCTGTGCTATTCATCACCATCATCTTGGTTTGAGTGGTAGAAGTTTAATGAGTGAGAACTATTTTACAGTTAGATTAATAATCTGAAAAGTAAGTCAGAATGTTTAAAGAAGGAAGTGTAATTCCAAAGTGAAACACGACTAACGTGATGATGATGGAGCGGTTATTCCCTCTTGCTGGGAACTGAGCTAACTGCATGCCATGTGTGAAGAATACTAGATACAGTGATACATGCCCAGTTATAATTAGCAGGCAAATGCATACAGTTGGGATTTCCAAGCTCTCCTCTTCCACTCTGCCGTTACCACCTCCTGGACCTGTTTTTCGTCTGTTAAATTTAATCATTACATGAGTAATTTGTGCTTTCTTTTTTGTTGTTGAGACAGGGTCTCGCTCTGCCGCCAGGTTGAAGTGCAGTGGCACGATCTCGGCTCACTGCAACATCTGACTCCCGGGTTCACACGATTCTCCTGCTCCAGCTTCCCGAGTAGCTGAATTACAGACACGCACCGCCACGCCCAGATAATTTTCGTATTTTTAGTAGAGATGGGTTCTCGCCATGTTGGCCAGAACGGCCTCAATCTACTGACTTCGTGATCTGCCTGCCTTGGCCTCCCAGAGTGCTGGGATTTAGTTCTTTATGAAGAAGAGAAAAAGATCACAAGAAATAATGTCACATTAAGATGTATCATTAGGATTGCATCATTTTATGGGTATTAATAATAATTATTCATGATATCATTTCTTGTGATTTTTTTTCTCTTCTTTATAAAGAACCAAATTATGTGGCTTTGGTTGTTTGAAATGGTTAGTGACCAGATCTAGAAACAAATCCTCCTTCTATCGTTCAAAGGTAGGCATTACATATTTCTTAGACCCTGAGTAAAAGCATATTCATTCATGGAGACAAAAATTTTTGCATGAATGAAACTTATGTTTTTATATTTCTTTAGAGTTAGGTAAGCGTTTTCTATGACTCAGGAAGTGGCTACAAGTATACAATTAAATTATATTAAATTATAAAGGCTTGTCAATTTATAAAAAGTAACTCATTCAAAACAGAATAAAATTTTATCTTTCCTATAAAATGTATTCCTAAAATCCTCTCATTTTAAATTGTTTATCCCAGAGTGAATTTTTTCAAATTTGTAAGGCTTTCAAGTTCATTTTGTGAAGTTATCCCATGTCTAATTTTATCTTTCAAAGGTGAAAAGTTTCTACTGAGCCACATTAAATTTGAAAGTACCTTTTAGGGTACTGCATGTAAAGCTGTACTCAAATAAATATCTGTTGCATAATTCAAACTTGGCTTTTCCTCCAACTTCCTTACCTGGAGCATAACATGCTACTGTCTGATGCTTGGATTAGAAGTTTGTGCAGATTTAATACCAAACCTCGTCTGCAGTGGCTCATTAAGATTACTTTCACCATTTGCAAAAGTATACAACGACCCCGAAGAACTGTGTTCTCTCTACAGAGCAAGGCTTTATTTTAGCAACTCACTTCAAAGCATCTCATGCAATTCCTACAGATAAATGAGGACATATGGACGGCCCAGGGCAGGAAAATAAGGCTCCAAACTTTGAGCGGATTCCTGTTTGTTTGAATGAAGGTTTCCTGGCATGTGGAGTTTATCAACCTACCATGCGAGAAAGAGTCAGGACAGCATTCCACGCTTCCCATTTACTGGCTGTCTGGCATCTGCTATGGGCTGTCTCCCCAAAATTAATATGTTGAAGTTCTAACCCCTAGTACTCCAGAATGCAACATTTTTGGGGGATACAGTCTTAAATTATGCAATAAAGTTTAATTAAAGATTTTAGGATGGGTGTTAATCCAATCTGACTGGTGTCTTTGTAAGATGAAGAAATTTATACGCCAGAAATGTGCTTGCATAGAGGAAAGGTCTTGTAAAGACACAGGGGTTGGATGGTCATCTGCAAGCCAAGGAGAAGGGCCTCGGAGGAACCAACCTTGCCGACACCTCGGTCTTGGACTTCTACCATCCAGAACTGTGCTGACATAACTTGCTTTTGTTCAGGCCACCGAGTTTGTGGCACTGTGTGATGGCAGCTCCCGCCAGGGAGCACGGCCTCTGAGTCTCCAGCACCATGGGTTGGCTCAGTCTGCACAGCCTCCTGCTGCCCAGGTGAATGGGACTGACTCCTCCACTAAGTCGCTCAGGCCCCATCTGGAGAGCCCATCCTGTCACTGCCAGAGAGGCCACCTGGGTAGCGTGGCTCGCAGACCGCCCTGCTCCTCAAGTCCCGGACGAAGGCCCTTCTATGCGTGGCATTATTTCTCTTACCACAAGCAATATGGAAGAGCAATTCTCAAAGTAACGCATGGCAGGGGAGAAAGTTTAAAATGGAGAAAACGTGACATGTGCTTCTGCTTTTATCATTGTGTAAAGCGGAAAGGGTCCTTCTCACGGCTGAGTGGCGGCTGGTTGGAGAGCTGAGGAAGTGCTTCTCTCCTGGTGCTCATGTGTAATCTCGCAGGGTGGCTCCACAGCAGAATTCCAAGGCATGCATCCAACATCCCCGTGTTTTCCACCTTGATGTCTTGCAGGCCACGCTGCTGGGCCAGCACTGTAATGGCAGGGAGTGGCGCCGTAACACAGTGGTGGGGACAGTGCAATTGGCTTTGTGACACAGAACTGATCCACTGATGGGGAATTTGTGAGGGTGTCCACTGTCTCTGTGTAATACGGTTCATGAAGGCAAGGCAGCCATGCTTACCTTGTTCTTTGAAATTCCTTCAAGACACTCATTAGAACATTCTGCACCAAAAAAAAAAAAAAAGAAAGAAAAGTTTAAAACCTGGCTATGTATTCGCCTCGGGGTGTGTACAGGGTAAGTATTGAGTGAATGATTACAGCAGTCCCTACGTTCCGTTGCTCAACTTCTAAAAACTATTTTCATTTAACTCGGCACGGTTGTATACTATTTTGGTAGACGTTTTTTACTTTAAACATGTTTTTTTTTTTTTTTTCCCAGAAGGAGTCTCCCTCTGCCGCCCAGGCTGGAGGGCAGTGGTGCAATCTCAGTTCACTGCACTCTCTGCCTCCTGGGTTCAAGAGATTCTCCTGCCTCAACCTCCCAAGTAGCTGGGATTATAGGTGCCCACAACCATGCCCGACTGATTTTTGTATTTTTAGTAGAGACAGGCTTTCGCCATGTTGGCCAGACTGGTGTTGAACTCCTGACCCCATGTGATCCACCCGTCTCACCCTCCCAGTGCTGGGATTACAGGCGTGAGCCACGGCGCCCGGCCCGACCCCAACGTGTTCTTTTTCGCTGCTGCCAATCACTGAGCATGTATTTATCGAAGGCCAAGATGGATCATGCTGCTACTTTCTAGATACTTTCGCTTATTTTTTAGGAACTATAGTCTATTCAGCTGTTCGCCAAAACGGAATGCTGCCCTTAGGGACCTTACAGCCTAGTACAGGTGAGAATTCATGTATATAAACAATTATAACAAAACCTAAGGAATCCAGGGCTTTGGTTTGGACAGGTCAAACATACATCTTCACCGTTGCCTTTCTATATTCAAAAACTAGCAGGAAAGAGGTCCCTGCTAAAAATGTGATAATCAAAAACAGGACAGTGTTCTTTCCACCTTTTTCAGTGCATTGTATTCTAAGGGAGTGGGACCAGGGGGTAGAGGCTTGTGTAACAGAACACCTCAATGCACTTTCTCCTGTGCTAATGATACGTCTGGACCCTGTTTGGGGTGAGCAGTCGAAAGCAATTTGCTTAGCATGAGAAAATAACAGAAATGTAGAGGCTGAGGATTGACTGGGTACCTAGAGAGGGTGAAGACACTCTCCCCTCAACAGTGAAAACTGAAGGTTTTGGTGATGAACAAGGACCAGGATAAATGCTCTTTTGCAGGTAAATAGCCCATGAATTTTTAGGGCTACAGTATTCCAGTTTCAGTGGATGGTGGTAGATTCACATTCTGAAATCGTTCTTATTAAATTGAAGCTTCAGAAAAATCTTTTCTGGTACTCCGTCTTTGTAGCAGTGGGCAGTGAGCCTTCTGAGGAATGGAGGAATGTGAGAGCCAGTATACTGGGGCATTGTGCGGAAAAAGGCCACAGCAGTCATTAGAAATGGGACAGGTTAAGGATGGGTAGCGTAGAGAGAACAGAAAACCATGATAGAAGGAAGGAATTTATTTAAAATATGTGACTTATATCACAGTCCCCAGCTCAAACCCTTACAAAGACTTTCAGAGTTAGTGGGAGAAAAAATAGGTTTCCCATTAATTATGAAACAAGGCTCTCTTGAGACATTGAAACAATTTATGAAAGCAGAGGACAACCCAGCTGCTTTTGGGGAAATGTGAGATGTGAAAATGAATATCTGGGTTACAGTCAGAGTGACCTCCAAGGGATTCAGACCGAGCTCAGGGTCTGTTCAGGTAGAGAAGGGCTATCTGAAGCAGGCTCGAGTAGTGTGGACTCTGACTGTGAGCTGTAGGTGCGGCCACACGGGACACTCACTCGAAATCTTCATTCCCTTTCAGAAATACCTTTCTCATCTATTTCTTAAGACTCATTTTTCTAGTTTAGATTCTTATTTTCTCTGGCTTTGTTGCCAATGATCGTAATTTCATCAACTTCAATCAATGTAAAATATTTTCTTCTCCATAGGCACATAGATAACAAATTATTTTGTCCCAAATCAGCACATTCAAATATCAAGGCTTCAGACAGAATTCAATGTTATATAAATATTTAATCAGCGACTCCTGCACATATTTGTTCTACAGGTGGTTTGGCTCTTCATTCTGGCTTTTTTACCTGGTCTGCATATTTATGTGTCAGGATTGCCTAGAAGGAACTGAAACCACTGACCACATTTAGCCAAACAGAGTATGTATGGCCAAAGATAATGAAGACAAATATATAAAACAAGCATTATTGGGTACTTCAGAGAAAGGAGCTCTGTAAACATCAGAGTATTTTCCCATGCTATTCCCTTAACATCTTCTTATGTCCTTATACTTTCCCGTACGATAAAGATCCTTAAAAAAAATCAGTATCAGTTATGTGTAGTTCATGAGTGATTTTACAATCTTATAAAATACTTTCATTCCTACTATTGGCAGTCCTTTATGTTGTGTCTGCATTTCCCCTCCACAATATACACAACAGTCTGAGAGAGATGCTGTCACACTTACGTTTTACTTATAAGGAAATAGAAGCGGAGAGAGGGTACGTCACTTGCCCAAGCCGTCACCTAGCAAAGAGCGGATGCACACTTGATCACAGGTCTAACCGCCAGGTTCACGTTTCCACCCACCGTCCCCGGCAGCCAAAGAAGCATGCGTTATTTCACATTTCTTCTCAGAAGCAGTGCTGTCGGGCCATATAGCTGCATGCGTACTGAGTAAGTGTCTGTCGCTGTTCTCCGGACTGGTGATCTAAAGATGGGTCCTGGTCACCTAGTCCTTGTCATAGCTGGGCACTCTCTACCCACTTTCTCCTAAGCAGTGATTCTGGTTAAGACAATCAACTCCATTCCTGCTAAAAGGCTGATTCAGAAGACTCAGTGGCTGCCTGTAAGAGGACATGGGCTTCACCTAAAGGCAAAATGGCTCACGATTGCGTCTGCTTCTATGCATATGAGCTAGTTGCAGCATAAATTGCAACATTTATTAATTAATTGCAGCTCTTAAAGTGGATGGGGTTTTGCCCCACTCCTGATGTCCATCCCTTTACTAACTTTGCCCCTGGGAAGGGAGGTGATGGCTTTATTGAAAAATCTCAGAAAGCTGCATGCTCTGTTCAGCCTTCTCATGCATTCTTTGCTAAGCAAATTGCTGCTAGAGGCTAGGCTGGGCTGTTTATCTAGAAGCTGCACTCCTGGGAGCTGGAGGGCTTCTGGGACTGGGAGGGAGGCCCGTTCAGCTCCGGGGCTCAGTGTTAGCAAAACAACGTGGCCAGTAGGCCTCTACTGCAAGCTCCCACATGGTCTCACTTGGTCCACAGAGCAGAAAAGGCGTTTTTATTTAGGGCGCCATATGGAAACACAGTCATTCATTAGATAGAATTCTATTTCCCAACAGGAAGCAAACAAGTGGTGAGTACCCAGGCCACTACCGTCTAGGAAACCATGTACACATACTCTAACAGTTATCGTTCTGAAATATGTATAGATACACACACACACACACGCATTTAAGCATAAGTTTACATACTGCTTTAAATATACATCAGGACTAAAGACAGTAGCTGAGTTCTTACTTGCTTCTTTATTTCTACGACTTCCAGTGTCTTAAAATGTGCATCTCCGTGTCAAGAGTTGCCTGTGATTCTCTAACCACATGATATTTGAGATCACTTAGAAATATAGATCCTAAGTTACTGGCGGCATTTGTCACAGGAAATATATTTCCTAGGTAAAAGTAGTAATTTCATTTTTGTCACATATATTTGACATTTTGACTATCGTGAGCTATCTTTTCCCAAGAGACAGACTCATCTCTACAGCCAGTAAGCTTCCAGCCTTAGTGTATTCATTTACATTTTAGTATCAATATTGCAGCTATGTTACCAAGTTTATAAGTCATAGCTTTTTAGTACAGGCATAGAGAACCAAGAACAGTATTGTGATTGCACAAAGGGGCCCTTAAGGAGGCTGGCTGCAGTGAAATGCCTACGTGAGCCTCAGTTAAACTCTGCGGCGCAAGTGAAGTCATCGTGCTGCAAGGCCACGTTCCTGATGCTTACTCCATTTGCATTGGCTCATGTGTCTCAGGTGAGGTGGCTGCTTTCAGCAGGCATGTATGAAATGTACATTTCTGTAAATAGCAGGTATGTGGCTACATTACAAACACACTGCATTCTGGCCCTTTTTACAATGAGGAAAAGGTGAATGAGCACCAGTCTGTTCACACTGATTTATAAGGAGTGATTTCCTGCAACATCTGTACTCCCAATGCCAGTGGATTTAATTTACCAAATTTCCTGGTAATCATATACATTGACCTTGAAAGGACACACTTTTTGTTCTCTTTCTTACTTTCCTGAAAAGGAGAACAATAACTCAACCCTCCCCTTCCCTCTGAATTTAATGCACATTCACCCAAGGCAGCCTATGGGGTTGCTTGCTAAAGAGGTGGAAAAACTGAGGTATCTTTACTTAGCATCATTCTCTGGGAAAATAAAATTCTAGCATTTTTGCCTCTAGATTCTGTGCACTAGACCATGAAATGCAAAAGCCGAATGAAGATAAATGCTCTATTTGTACTGAGGCTATGTGAAAATGAAAGGGTTTTAATCACTGAAAAGGCCTACCATGTCATCTCCCTCTTTTTCTTGCAAACACAGGGTTGCTCCCTCTGGTATAATCTTTATTTTCTTTCCCTGTCCAGACCAGACTTAAATGATACCAGATGTTGGCTGTCCAGCAATATTTTGCTCATTTCTCAGCTGGAAAATCAGTTTTCTCTTTTTCCCATTTCATGAAAACTCCCCATGTATTTCTAAAACAAAGAGAGAAACCAAATTTAACAAATTATTAACTTCAGCAAATCATGAATGTGAACTATGCTCTGCGCCAGTTATTAAGGAGATGTTCCTTCATGGTCTCTCAGACCAGTGCACTATAATGCACCCAGTTTTCCCCAACCGAGCAATGTAAAAGCTTCAAGGACGTCAAAAGTTTCAAAATATTAAAAATACTTTATATAAAAATCATTATATATATATAATTTAGTTATACACATCTTATTGTGTGTAAATCACACTGGCAAAACGTGTAGTGAATATTTCTACAGCCCATATCTCTTGCTATAGGCTGAGCCCTGCAACCATTTATCTGTCCTTAAGAAGATGGTCAGCTGGGCACAGGAGCCCCGGAACAAAGCGGGGAGTCTTCAGAAACGGCAAATCGGACCCGAAATTTAGGAAAATATCAGTCATCCATGTGACTGTGAATCGAATTAAGTATTTATTTAGAAAATATACGCTTTATACCTCGAGGACCCAGCGTACATCTTTGCAGGAACCAAGCGAGTGGCAGCATAATTTTTCTGGAAGCTGACGAAGGCAGTGTTGGAGAGCATGGGTTTTGGGGAAATTAGAATCGCCCAGGAGTCTCAAGGAAGTGCATGCAGGAGATTCAGGTGTAGACCTGGAGAGGTTTGAACACTGCGCGGTAAACACAGCCACGGTTAACCGGGCAACGGCGGCATGGATGTTCTGGGTCTGCCCTCACAAGCTGCTGCAGACTGAATGGCTCAAGTGGCAGGTGCTTGCTCCTCACAGCCTGAAAGTCGGAAGTCCACACTGCGGGCCGGCTCGGCTTCTCCCGAGGCCTCTCTCCTTGCCTTGCAGGAGTGCTCCTCCCATGGGCACCCTCCTGTGTTCGCCCCAATACGCCCTTTCTGTAGGGACACCCTCTCCAAGGGCCTCAGCCTTAACACAACCACCTCGTGCAAGGCCACGTCCCCAACACGGTCGCGCTCTGAGTTACTAGGGGTTCGTATGAATTTCGGGAGGGCGCGATGAAACCCACGACCATGACCGTGGGTGTGGAGGGTCAGACATCCCAGCAGGTGCCAGCACGGGTGGAGGTGACTGTGGAGGGCAGAGCCTCCTCCGGCCAGGGGTGCCTTGTGCGTCGATACCAGGAGAAGAAACGCTCGCGCGACGCAGGCCGCTCTGAATCCACGGCGCGACTTCTGGCATCTGAAAAATGCTTTTGTTTTCGTGTTATAAGAAAACAAGGACAGCGGTGTCTCTCCTGTCCGTGTCTGCGGTCTTCGGTCACGGCGGCGTCTCTCCGGTCCGTGTCTACAATCTTTGGTTATACTTGCTGCACATACATCGTCCTCAGCGTTTGGCTGGATCAGGACACTGAGTCTCCAGGAGACTCAGGCTAACTGGAGATAAGCAATCTCCTGAAAAGCTTCAGGGCATTTGCAGAGAGAACAGAAGGTGCCCAGGGCGGGCCTAAGAGCGACCAGGAGCCCGGAGGGGCAGAGCGACCAGGAGCCCGGAGGGGCAGAGCGACCAGGAGCCCGGAGGGGCAGAGCGACCAGGAGCAGGGATCCAGACGCCGCAGGCGGCCTTGAAGCCAGAGCCCGCCCAGGGAGGGCAGCGGCGGGGACTGACTCTGGCCGTTCCGTGAATTCTCGCACCGGAAAGCATCGCGTATTTCCCGGGGATTCGGGAATTCGGGAGGAAGGTCTTGGCCCTTCCCTCGGTAGGAAGGCTGCTCTCGGGTTTTCCTCCGTCTCCTCCTGCACAGGGGACGGCCACCGCCTGACGACAGGGACACTACAGGAGAGGAAGGGCAGGGCTGGGGAGCCGACACAGGGCAGCGCCTATTGCCCTGGCACATAAAAAGCCCTAGGACGGCAGGGGTGGCTGCCTTTCCAACAGTCACTGTGCAAATAGTCCAGATCAGCCGTGTAGACTGAAGATTTCACAGGGAAGTAGGGAAAGGAAACGCCAGAATAGCCAGGAATCATTGGATGAGGTGAACAGAGGATGTCAGCAGGGAGTGGACCTTGAAAGGCGGTAGGGGGTGAGTAACTGGTAATGAGATGGGCACGATCCGGGGAGTGGGGTGTGTGGGCACGTGGAGGGGGGGAGGGGACGGGTATGAAGTGGGCATGGGGGAGGGGACGGTATGAAGTGGAGATGGGGGAGGGGATGGGTATGAAGCGGGGGATGGGGGAGGGGACGAGTATGAAGCGGGGGATGGGGGAGGGGACGGGTGTGAAG
>NW_022436979.1:21866598-21875304 GCF_009761245.1 Sapajus apella | reverse complement strand
GTATGAAATGGTGATGGGGGAGGGGACAGGTATGAAGTGGGGATGGGCACCTGAAGGGATGCAGACTCCTCGTACTGCACGGTGACAGATCAGCCTGGGTCCCTGCATGGGTAGCTGCCCGTGGAAACCCTCGTGTTCCTCCAGGAGGAATTTGATTTAGGGTTTAAAGGCAGCCATCGCAGGCCCTTGAGCATGCCTTTCCCAGTGGCCCAGCTTCCCCTTTGTTTGAAGTGAAGGGCAGATCAGCAGAGGTTGCTCAGAGGCCTGAGGACCTCAGAAGTCATTAGTTTTCCTTTCAGCTGCTGTCAAGAGGCTCCCTTGTACCTAGGATTTCTTTGTTGGAAATCTTATTTACGATTCTCTTTGTTTCATATTTTCCTTCCAATTTTAACAAAAAAACTCCTGTTTTTTCCCATATTTAAAATGATTTGAAGAAAATGTTTTGTTCCATCATATCGTGGAAAACATACTTATTTTGCATGTTTTCCTAATGCAGACTAGTTTTAATTGAGAGTTGGGAAATATCTTTGTACCAACAGTCAGTACAGCATCAGCAGGTTAGCTGGGACGACTTTGGGTGCCCTAAGCGTTGAACACATACCAGTTTGTGAATACATGTTGGATACAAGTGTATTTAAGTACAACTTTCTTATTTAAACTTTAAAATAAGGATTTACTTTCTCACCTGTCTTACCTGATGAAACATTTTTTAGATCTTATCTTTCTATAAAGTCTTCGATACATTTGGCCTACCTTGTTCTAGGTGAGGATCAGTATACATCTGTGAACTTAAAAAAAGGGGGGGCTGGGTGCGGCAGCTCACGCCTGTAATCCCAGCACTTTGGGAGGCCAAGGCGGGTGGATCACGAGGTCAGGAGTTTGAGACAAGCCTGACCAACATGGAGAAACCCCATCTCTACTAAAAATACAAAATTATCGGGGCGTGGTGGCACGTGCCTGTAATCCCAGCTACTCAGGAGGCTGAGGCAGGAAGAATTGCTTGAACCCGGGAGGTGGAGATTGCGGTAAGCCGAGATCCTGACATTGCACTCCAGCCTGGGCAACAGAGGAGACTCCTTCTCAAACAAACAAAAAATGGGAGAGAGACTTGGAGTTCCAACAACAAAGACATCACTCTTCAGTGTGATGAACTCCTGCCTCCTCTCCCCCATTCACTGCCAGGGACAGGCAACCTCAGCGAAGTACTGAGCAGGTGTGAAGTCACCGCAGGAACTCTGAACAGATGGCGGGGAAGGGCTGGAATGAACGGTGCCTCCAGTGAAGACAGCACTGCCACATCCCTGTCCCTTTGCAATGTGACGCTGCTGTCCCCACAAGCAGGAGGTGAGGCAGACCTTTTGATATGTGGAGACCAGTGGCACTTGGTGGAAGCGCCCTGTGGAGGACACTAAGGTGCCTCACGCAGCAGACAGCACAGACCGCCAGAGGGGCAGTGAAGCCGCCCTGGACCCTCTGCTTCCTCCAAGCTGTCAGATAACTGCAGCTGCATGAGCAAACCCAAGTGAGAACAGCAGGGCTGCCTGGATGGCCAGTGCATAAAATTATGGGAAAGAACCAATGATTGCTGTATTATGCCACGATTTGGGAGGATTCTGTAACAAAGACAATAAAAAAACAATGCAGGTGTTCAAGGCCGCAGTGAGCTATGACTACACCACTGCACCCCAACCTGGGTGACAGAGCAAGAGCGCCTGTCCCAGAAAAATAAAATAAATGATGTGCTTATTATTTTTAAAAATAATTTTCTTTTGATTTAATTCTTCATTTCAGCTTGCTTATGTGGATATCATCAAATTTAGTAGGACGGGCGCGGTGGCTCACGCCTGTCATCCCAGCACTTTGGGAGACTGAGGCGGGTGGATCATGAGGTCAAGATCGAGACCATCCTGGCCAACATGGTGAAACCCTATGTCTACTAAAAATACAAAAAGTAGCCAGGCATGGTGGCACATGCCTGTAATCCCAGCTACTCAGAAGGCTGAGCCAGGAGAATCGCTTCAGCCTGGGGGGCAGAGGTTGCAGTGAGCCAAGATCGTGCCTCCAGCCTGGGCAAAAAGAGCAAGACTCCATCTCAAAAAAAAAATTAATTTTCTACTATGTATTATAGGTAAAGGCTTGTCAAAGATTGACCAGATGCCGCTACAATCAGCACCGTCTATTCAAGTCATGGTACCTGCAGGGCAATCACGATCCATTGTCTGGGCCCAGGCTTTGTATGCTCAGGTTACAGGACTGATTCACAACATTCAATCTCAGCAAACGTTAACATTCTATTTAGAATGGTCAATTTCTTAAAAATTAAAGTCATACTGCAATGTAGGTAATACTTTTCATTTCTGTTCAGCAGAAAAACCTGATATGTGTCAGTAACCTAAATGAAAAATGAACATAGTTCAAGAGATATAAGTGATAATTTGGATGGTATTATACATCACAGGGCCCCGATGCCCCTTATCAGTGATAAACGATGGAACCCGATGGCTCACCCCAGCAGACAGGACCTCTCCGACACCGCACGGTGGTAGACTTGCCATGAGAGATCCAGGCCGGGCGCAGTGGCTCATGCCTGTAATCCCAGCACTTTGGGAGGCTGAGGTGGGTGGATCACTTTAGGCCAAGAGTTTGAGGCTGGTGTGGCCAACATGGTGAAACCCCATCTCTACTAAAAATACAAAAATTAGCCCAGTGTGGTGGTACATGCCTGTAGTCCCAGTGACTCAGGAAACTGAAGCTCTAGAATCGCTTGAACCTGGAAGGCAGAGATTACAGTGAGCCGAGATTGAGCCACTTCACTCCTGCCTGGGCAGCAGAGTGAAACTCTGTCTCAAAAAAACAAAAACAAAAACAAAAATAGACTGCAGTGCTCGCTTTCTAGTTTCTAAGACTCTGTACGGAAACACCTGTTTAGAGACACCGCGTTCTATCACACGGGCATCATCGCACTGCGACCGCTTTTCCTGGCTGTGCGCTCGTGATGGGGACTTGGGAAGACTCACTGGGAGCACATTTATCAACATTCGTATTTTTGCCTGCGTTTGTACTTTACCAATCTTATCCCCAAATTGTGGCAGATCACTCTATTCCTCCTGTGTCTCCAGAAAGTTGCAGAAATCGCTGAGCCATTTTTATATGTTTGGCACAGCTCTAAGTTGATATAATTGTTTACATTCTTTCTGATTACATGAAAACCAAGGCCTTATTTATCCTATTAAGAGTTCAAGTTCCTTAATAGTAATACTTTGGCGCATTGTTTTCTTATAAAAAGTAAAGCTATAATATCATTTTAAAAGAGATGTGACTTGGAAACATTCAGCTCTGCTGATTTTGTAGCTCTCCGGTGCAATACATAATTACTGGCCGGCTTTACTCCAGTGGGAAAATGATGCTTAAGACACTACATTAAGCATTTTGCCTCAAAATTATTGCCTTTGTTTACTTTTGCACATTTTCAAATGCATAGACTTCTCCCTCTTCTATTCCTATCAGTAAGACCTTTCCAGCAGCTCTCCTCCCACTCTCTTTGCCAAAACAAACACAAATAAATAAAATATCAGTAAAATGGGGCAGGCATGAAGACACTGTGTCAGTATTGTTATCAGCTGGCATATCAGTAAACTTCCACCATGCAATGGTGTGAGAGACTTCCTTCAACCCTCATGGGAGTTCCTGTAACCAGCATGGAAAGCCATGCTTCTGATGACCTTTTCACCTTTATATTTTTAAGTGGGACATGTAATTATATCAAGAAAATGAGAATGAAAACAAAATAGAAGTTGTATGCCACCATATTTTCATCATTCTAGTCCTGATATTTCCTTTTCTATCCCCTATGATGTGAGTAATAACTAAGGAATATGCCCCAGTTAAAGGATTGAAGCCAGTATTCTCCATCATTGGAGGGGAATTTCCATCCAAAATGTTTGATTGGCACTCATGAGGACAGGTGCGACCCTGCACCTGGGCATAAGTTATTTCCTCCGGATACTTGTTTGGGTCAGAGTGAGCTCAAGTGAGTAACAGGCACAAAACCTTCCACCTTCTGTCTCGTCCCAATGACTTGTCCAGGAGATGTGTCTTGTCATCAGCCCATCCCCACGTATCCAAGTACTCTGCCTATTCACTGGGCCACCAGGTCATTTCCTGCTCAGCAGTTCAAAATCACCTGCAATTCAGCTGACACATATGACGTCCATCAATGTCCATTAGCCCAGAACAAGCATCTCAGTCACAGCGGCTGTCAGTCTAGGTCAGAGAGGTCCTGTCCCGGGCCATTGTGATTTTCGTCCTGAAGTTAGGTACGAAAGTTACGGTCATGGCAGGTTTTAATTCTTTGTGTCAACAAAGACAATGGACAGACACCCAAACTCAATAACTCTGCATTTTAAAAGCTGTAAAGAAAAGCACGTGATAACCTTATCGATATTTCTGATATATTATTCAGCCCCTTCAGTCCTGTGTATCTTTGAGTAGCTGTTAGCATTTAGATTAGATGGATTAGATTGATTATGGCTTTTGAAAATTGCTATTTATATTTGGATCGCTCTACATTTGGACACATAATTGTTTGGAGAAATGAGCCTAAGACCCAGAATGAAAGCAGAAATGGGACATAACATTTTTGTTCTGTTCTATGGTTTTTTTATGAACAGGAATGTTATGCCAACTCTATTTTTTGGAGATAAAGGGGTGTGTGAAAATGACACCTTCAGCATGTATTGCCTGGTATTCACTTGGAATCATCACATATAATGCCTGGCGTGATGATTTTTTTAACATCTTTGCATATCGTAAGCCCCTAATGAGGCCGTGACCTACTTGGATGTAGACTCAGTGTCATTACGTTTCCATTAACACAACTAATGTGAGTAGCAATGACAGCGACAAACCAGAGCTCCCTCCACTGAGTTCTGACGTTGCTCATAGCGCGAAACACTCCCCATGTATCTTATTCAACCCTTAAAATCATTCCAGGAGGCAGCAATTATTTGTGTTTTTACAGACCATGGAATAGAGGCACATATAATGATTAACTTGCGTAAGCTCGCATTTTGCTAAAAGGAAAGGCTCTGTTTTTTGACGTGCATTTGTAAGGCAACCTCTCGGAGCAAGGCAGATGCCTTCCATTTTGTTGTTGTGACTAGCAGCAGCCACTGCTGTGACAGCACTGGTACTAGGAGCACTTTGCTGTTTATAATCTCCTTTCTCAATTATTGCAGCTCGGGGTCCGCTTGCTCATATTTGTATTCTTCACATCCATAAGCCACCTCTCAAGTATCACTAATCAATGTTCAGGAATACATGGGGAGGACTGCTGTGATCCTGAGACTCGCTCCTAGAGGATCGCTTCTCTGCAAGAGGAATGTGTAATTCAGAACTCCCCAGATGCAAAACCACTATGTGTGAAACATTATAAACAGGTTTGGCTGTGGAGTGCATTGTAATAATTTACAACATTTGCTCAAATGCATATCCTACATGGTAGAGCAGTTACACAGGTAGTAAACCTCGCATCTGAAAACAGAACACGTAATACCTAGCCTTTCCATGCACACTTGATCTCCTGATTTATTAATAACTTTCTCATGTTTAAGTGATTTTCCTTGTTAGGTGTTGCTTTGCATCTCACTGTGGCATGAACTTAGCTCAACAGTTGCTATGCTGAAATTCTTTCTCAAGACTTTTAAATTCACCTTTGCTTAGAAGATAATACGTTCTGCTTTGTGGCTAACAATATAGTTACGCAATAAGAAAGAAGGAGGAAAATAGAAACATCCAGACAGGACATTGAGAAGCTGATTAGCAACAAATACAGCTATAGGGAAACGAAAACCAATTCATTCTCTCTTTTTTTGCAGATAGTTTTAAGCATATCTTGACATTTTGAAAGTAGAAAACAGTTCTACAAAGCTGAATCAAACACTTTATTATTATCTAATCTCAACACAAAAGTTCTTCAAGTGGCAGGTGATAAATTATAACACAACATTAAGATGTTGTAAAATGTCACTTAAAATACAACTCCTAAGGGACCAAAGCTTCTGGCAGTCTCAGTTTATAAACTGACTTCTTTACCTTTTTATTAAATTGCATTTTAGGTTTTGGGGTACATGTGAAGAACATGCAAGATTGTTGCATAGGTACACACTGTTTTATACTTTAACCACATAATAGTGTTTTCACCAATGAATGTAAGTTCTCGTCTTCACTTACATTCAATCAGTTCCTAATAATTGTGTTTGTTCGTAGACGCTTCTTCACGGCCGGGCATGGGGGCTCACACCTATAATCCCAGCACTTGGGAAGGCCTAGGCAGGTGGATCACCTGGGGTCAGGAGTTCAAGACCAGCCTGGCCAACATGGTGAAACCCTGCCTCTACTAAAAATAAAAAATTAGCTGGGTGTGGTGGCACTCGCCTGTAGTCCCAGCTACTCGGGAGGCTGAGGCAGGAGGAGGCGGGAGGAGGCGGAGGTTGCCGTGAGCCGAGATTGCGCCACTGCACTCCAGCCTGGGAGACAGAGTGAGATTCTGTCTCAAAAAAAAAAGCTTCTTCAAATAACTGGGGCAATGGTAACATATGACATTGAATAAATGCTAAACGCTGACTTATTTTTGCTGCTAAATAATTTGTTGCTGTTAGTTGTATTTGATTATTGGGGCAGGTGACATAGCCAGATATGTTTTTCATAATTAACCTTAAGGCAAAAATGAAAGTGAATCCGTTTCTGTAAGTGCTGATAAAAACACAGAGGACTTTTCAAGATTTGAGTAGCTTGAGTCCCAGTGGTTCATTAAGCTCTCCTTGTGAATGGAATAAGCATTATTTATCACTCCCAAGCGTCTAGTACTTACAATTTGTTAACTCTCCTTATTTAACTTACATATATAAATTCTAATTCCCAAAAGAACATTTTAGGAGCAGATGCTATTATTCCCCTTCTTTGAGAGAGGAAACACAGGGCCAGAATAGTTCAGTGACTTGCCCAGACATCAGTAAAATAAGCATTATAACTTAAGATTTGAACCCAAGTCTTCCTGGGGCTGAGGGCCATTCTCTTTTGGATACATCATTCTACCTCCTAGTTTACAGTAAATTGGGGCAACCAAGTCTATTTCAACTTGTATCTAATATATGAGTGTGGTCTTCAATACGTTCTAAAACAATTAGCCACTATTCATAAATAATTGCAGTTGGAATAGATAATTAAACAAACAAAAAGTCTCTTTTCTCTCATTGTAAGTGCCAACATGGTTATGGTAGGCTAATCAAAAGTGTAACTTATCTCAGATCTCTACAGGTATCTCAGACTATCATGGGGTTGTGCACAGTGCACTATTTCCATCTCAGAGCTTACAATATCTATTACTTATTTCTGGTTATGAGAAAGTGGCTGGTCATCCTAAAGCTCAAACTAGACAACTTCAATGTTTCATGTACACTGGGATAGAGTGAGTAATGAAAACTATCCAGCCAAACTAAGCGTAAATATAACAGACTGATGTAGAGCAAAGAAATTTCCTCCTGGCATACTTCATAGAAACTCCATTATCATTAAAAATTAGCACTGACAAAATAAGTACAATTGCATATGTAATCATAGTCCAATGTGCAGTTACAATTTCTCCTGTCATTCAAATAGGTTTTTTTTATATGTAGTCAGTAAATGTTATAGCAGTGTAGCTTTCAAGTGGGATGTTACCCTTTAAAGATTTCTCAGCCAGGCGCGGTGGCTCACACTTGTAATCCCGGCGCTTTGGGAGGCCAAGACAGGTGGATCACCTGAGTTCAGGAGTTCGAGACCAGCCTGACCAACATGGCGAAATACCCTGTGTCTACTAAAATACAAAAATTAGCCGGCAGTGGTGGCGGGTGCCTGTAATCTCAGCTACTTGGGAGGCTGAGGCAGGAGAATCGCTTGAACCCAGGAGGCGGAGGTTGCAGTGAGCTGAGATCATACCATCGCACTCCAGCCTGGGCAACAAGATCAAAACTCCGTTTAAAAAAGAAAGTTTCTGTTTCTGGACATACAAATATTGTGGTGAAAAAAATTTAAAAATGAACTATTGCCCACAATGAGCATTTCTTTAGTCCCCAGTTTAATGACACTGTTCCTAGCCGCACAAAAATGAGAAGACATTTGTTATAAAGAATGGAAATCGCCTTCCTCTTCAAGAAGAACAAAAAGGACTCGCAAGTGGAGTGTGGCATTGTAATTCATTGGGAAAAGTTTTCAATTCAATGATTTTTAAGGCTCCTTCCAAGCCCACAATTCTACACTTCAATTATTTTAAGAGTAAAAGCAGATTTGTTTATCAAGAGACTTCAGGAAAACGTTTGTGTAAAGGGTGCCATCGCTGAGTGGGGCTAACGGGGGTAAGTGAGGATCAGCCCTGGTTAGGAGGCTGGAGCTCTGTCATCCTGAATCAGCCAGGAATGGAAGATGCGTCTTGTTGGAATCATTTGGGTTCTGTTTCTCAATGCTTCTTTTTAATCTATAAAATGGCAATTGGAAAACTGACTCCAGGTAACTGAAATAAAAATAAAAGAATTGGTTGGGCTGGGCGCAGTGGCTCATGCCTATAATCCCAGCACTTTGGGAGGCCGAGGCGGGTGGATCACGAGGTCAAGAGATCGAGACCATCCTGGCCAACATGGTGAAACCCCGTCTCTACTAAAAATACAAAAA
>NW_022436979.1:21819379-21866588 GCF_009761245.1 Sapajus apella | reverse complement strand
ATCCTGGCCAACATGGTGAAACCCCGTCTCTACTAAAAATACAAAAATTAGCTGGGTGTGGTGGCACACACCTGTAGTCCCAGCTACACGGGAGGCTGAGGCAGGAGAATTGCTTGAACCCGGGAGGCGGAGGTTGCAGTGAACCGAGATCGCGCCGCTGCACTCCAGCTGGGGTGACAGAGCGAGACTCTGTCTCAAAAAAAAAAAAAAAAAAAAGAAAAGAATTGGTTGGTGCAGGTTAGAGTACGGCTGGATGCAGTGTGGACTGCTGACAGGTACTGCAGCTGTGTCAGGGCACTCCTCGGCTGTCATGAAGCACAGGCTGTCTGGACTGGAAGCGTGTCCACCCGAGACCCTGAGCCACTCTGACCCTGACCATCCCACACAAGACTGTTGACCAGTTCCAGCTGTAGGTGCGTCCTGTGTAGAATGAGGGTGTGGGAGAGATGCCTGAGAGGTTATTCCTTCCTGTTTTGATCACTGAAAACACTTGTGCTCTCTGACAGAAGAGTTGGAATTTTAAGCTTGAAAGAGATGGAAGCAAGGCTGACACCAAAAACATCATAAAACGTTTCATCTGCGGAAATGGATCTGATGAGACAAATGTGGAAATGTCAGGTAACTCTCCATCGGCCCCTACTAAGAAAGAGACTTCTGAGCTTAAGCGTCCACCTTTGATTTGCCCTGCCGCTCTTTTGGATAAGGACACTTGAACTACACATCTGGCTGAGTTCATTAAGCCCCCTGAAATCCCCAGCGGCAGGAGGCCAGCTCCGTTTGCCCGGCCCTGTCAAGCAGCATCAGTCCTTTCTCAGAGAGGTGCTGCGAGCATGGAAAATATCTTCCAAGTCTCATCAGATAAATTTCTGCAGATGCAAAATATTATGATGTCGGTCTAGAGAATGTGAAATTATAACACAGAAAAGTCGTGGTTTGTATCACATTTGAAAACTGAGATCAATTCATGTTTTTCAATATGAATATTCTAGAAGTTCGGGTTGCTTTGTTTCACCTGAAATGGATTGAACCAGCACAGGAAAGATGAAGTAATTTAAGGGTTCAGGCTCACTTGTATTTGAAGTATTGCTCAACCAGCACACTCGCCTCTATGTAACTGGTGGTCTGTCATGTACTGTGTGCCCCAATCTGCCTGACCACAATAAATGGTGCGGAAGGAGGACTGCCTGATGGGGGTGCCCAGATTTCCTCACCTGGGCTAAACGTTCTCTCAGGCATACAGACATTTTGTGCCTGAGAGTGAGTACAGGGCTTCGGTAGTTACCCAAGCAAGGCTTGCCTGCAAGAGAAATACAGTTCCTGTTGGAAAATATGGTTTCTGTCTACCAGGAAATAAATTCTAGTCTTTGTTTTACACTGATGTCGTGTCTATTGAACGTCCTCAGATTAGTCGGAAGAGGACTGGACTGCGGTGGCATTTAGGTTTGTCCTCCTGCGCCCTGTCTGATATGCATACGGGTCATCTCTTTCCTCCAGGCCGTGGGCTCCTGCATTCTGTTAAAGGAGTACTTTAGGTGATTTATTCTGGTCGTGGTCTGTGACTTCAAGGCAGTGATTACCTTAGCGGCAACTAGGCTTTGGTTTGCTTCTCATTTGTATTCTTCTTCAGGTAAAAGAACAAAACACTTTTGCTACAACAGACCAAAAGTCAGATCCCAAAACCTAATTTCTTTATGAGCTCACAGATTAGACACGACTGCTTTTCAGAGTGATCATTAATGTAACTAATTAGCATTCCTCAGATACTGTAGAAGACCAAATATTTTCAGGTATGGCCATCTTTCAGACAAAGGAAAAGACTCTTTCAAGATGCTTTCAGATTTTTTCTGAAATATTTCTTAATTTTTTTTTTTTGATAGGGAGTTTCACTCTTGTTGCTCAGGCTGGAGTGCAATGGCGCCATCTCATCACCGCAACCCCTGCCTCCTGGGTTCAAGAGATTTTCTTGCCTCAGCCTCTTGAGATAACTGAGATTACAGGCATGCGCCACCATGCCCGGCCAATTTTGTATTTTTAGTAGAGACCAAGTTTCACTACTTTGGTTACGCTGCTCTTGAACTCGTGCCCTCAGGTGATCTGCTCACCTCAGCCTCCCAGAGTGCCGGGATTACAGGAGTGAGCCACCACACCCGGCCTCTTAAATCATTTAAGTTTTAATTATTGTCAACCATATATTTCAGTTGTGTTCAACATTTGTAATATGGAGTCATTTGGAAAGATTAAATTTTAAACATCAGGGCTGAACATCTGTCTTTTCAATGATCCAGGCAGATCTACAGAGTGTGATGCTGTATGCACATGGAGGCTTGTCCTTTGCATCAACTGTTCTTTATAGTGTTCCCTTCTTTGTCGTCTCAATATTAGATCTCTTGAAAGCTGGCAAGATCCCACAGCAGATCAATCCACTATGTGGCGGGATTTATGGGTGGTGGCATTGAAGGCATTAATGAAGAAGGAAGCTGAGAGAGTTAATGAATGAATAATACATTAAATGAATGCTCAGATCCCACTGTATACTCATATTTTGACTTAGCATTTTCCTCCTTTGGAATCAGTTGCTTCCTCCTATAATTGTGTTTGGCCATAATTCTAATTAGGAAACTGACACTGAGGCAGCATCCTCTCTTCTTCCCGCTCATTCTAATTTTCACTGTGGATATCTGCGTCATTCACTTCCAACATGGAATTTTAGTGAACATTAAGAAATATGCTCAGAATGGATACTTCACAGGACTCCACTTATTTATTATTAATACAAATTTTTATGTTGGAGTGTCTGATTTATTCCATGTATACAATATGTTCTTACACTCTGCCCACAAGATGTACAAACGATAATGAAGCTGGAGTTATCGAGCTTTGTGTCCTGGGACCCCATCACGGTTGCCTTAAGACAGAGAATGAAGCTTCATGTGTTTCTTCCTCTCCTTCTCCCTTCACCTCTTACTCCTTCTGCTGCATTTCTCTTCGATCTTCAGTTCTTCTCAACTAAGCTCTCTTGTAACTCCCCAAATCATATTTTTTTATTGATGTTGATTTTGTTCAATTTGCTGTTGTCTCCTCTGAGCTTAACTACTACATATTCAAATTATATTCAGATATTATTGTGTTATTTTAATGGACTAAACTGTATTTTGTTTTTTTAAATAATTTTAGGGTAAAAGCTGATTATCAAATAAAGTACTTCTATATGTTACAATGCTTTTAGTGCATACTCAGGAAGATACAGCTTTTGCAATTGCTGAAAATAACATTATGAATATTAATTTGTATGACCAATGTTTCTAATAACTATGTACATTTGCTTTTAAGTTTAGTAAATTTTTTTAACTTTAAGATCATTCCCTATTTTCCACTTGATAGGACATGCTTTGGAATTAAACAATAGGTATTGGTGGGTTGAGGGTGAAAATGATGATTGAGAAAAAGTGGAGGAAAAACACATTTTCATTTAGCAATTTGAAAAAACACGAGATTGCTCATATGTCAACTTCTGCTTCATATAGAATTCTATTAAATAGTCACCATTTACACACCACTGGGGTCTCATAAGAGACAATATTAAACTGCCATACATTTCCATCATGTTTCCCATTACATCATCCTTAAAATACTGGGTCACTCAATTATTTATATAAAAAAGTCTATCTTTGACTGAATCAAAAAGTTTTCATCCACTGTCATCACTGCTGCCTTAAAAGAATAAATGTCTTAGAAACATAAAGGAAGAACAGAAATTTTTTAAGAAGAGGAGGAGCAAAAGCCTGGTTCCTAAATACGATGAATGCAACTTACAGAGACACAAAGACACCGTGAGAAATACGGTCTCGGCCATCACTAACGGAGGCCTTGGAGCAGCAGGGGCAGTAACGGGCTAGGGCTGTTTTCCAGGCCAAGTGCAGCGTCTTCCGGAGTGCTTCTTTAGACACTCATTGGCTGACGTTTCAGGACAGTAGGGAGCAGACATTTAGTTTCCTACTCAATATCTTTCCGTTCTTTTGTGCTACACAGAGTTCCATTTCTTCAGTTCCTCGGGCTCAGGGAGTGGCACCCTGTTCCTGGCTCCTGGGTACGTTATTTTTCATCAAAGCCAATGTTTGTAATTTCCACTCCTTTGGTCAGGGGCTTGTGTAGGGGTAGTACACCTAACTTACTAAGTTACTTCGGGCCAGTGAAACTTGAGAAAAGATTTCAGACAGAAAAGAGCAGAGGCTTCTAGAAAAAAGATTCTCTCAATTATAAGAAAAAGAACTGAAAAAGAGGGTCCCTTTACGCCTCTGCTGTATCTGGATGTGATTCCTTGAAGTTCCATCAGCCATCTTGCCATCAGCATGAAGTTGAGGTCACTAGAGGGAAAAGCACAGCGCCAGGAGAATTACAGAGAAGTGAGAGATGTTCTCGCCATGTAATGATGGGAGTTACCCTGTCTTCGGACCTATGTGTTAGCTAATAAATGTCTATATTACGTAAGTTCATTTGAGTTGGGTTTTCTATTATTTTGGGCCAACATTGTCTATCTGATAAAACTTTTTTTAAAAAAGCTAAATAAAGACCAGTCTTGTCTGTGAAATTTTTGTTTAATAATTTTGGGTTTTGGATAAACATTGGCAGCTTTCATTACTTTAAATCAATTAAATAAAGCCAAGAACACATTTTTAATTTAGGTTGGCGTACCTCCGATCTTTCTCCACTTTAATCCATCACTCACAACATGCTAGAGTGATTTTCACCAATCCCATCATGGCACTCCAACTTAAAGCTGTCCAACTGTGTTTCAGCATGTAAATGTGGCAGAAATCTCCTTAGTACAGCTCCTAAAGCATGACCATTCCAGCATGGTTTCCTCTGTGATTCCAGTTGCTTTACTTGAGGCAAAGCCTTATTGCGCCAAGCACAGTCAGGTTACACAACCCACCTCATACCATCCGAATTCTCCTTTCCCTAAAATCCAGTCACATAGACTACTTGTGGTCAATCTGTTGAAATGCTCAGAATAAAATACAACTATCAGTTAATCTGAAGATATACTTATTAATAACTTCAGATTTATTACGACAAATCGATGTGTCTGATAGATATCTAAACATGTCTTACAACATTAGAGCTCAACATTTTGATATAAGCCTGTGTTGCTTTCATTCCTTTGAACTTTTAGAACTGGTGTCTTGATAACATTCCATAATACATTAAGAATAAATTCAAAGCAGAATCCACACTGTAACTACATAATCTGAATATATTTAGCAACTTTCATAATAACTATTTCTCATTTATTGCTTCTTATGGGCTTGGCACCTAACATACACTGACACATGTCTGAAATAACGTGTGCTGAGGAGCTGGAAACTCACCAGGAAAGGAAAACCCAAGACTGTGTTGGTTGATCACTATCTCCTACCACCATTTGGAATTATGGTAACTTCTAAGCAGTAGCACCAGATTACGTTGTTTCTAAAAGTGATGCAAAATTTCATGTTTCCCTAAAACTTTATTATATTTTTATGAAACAATTTGCCTAATGTAGAATTTGCATAATTCTAGAGCACGTAACCTGTAAAGTTCTGAAGGTGGTTATTTCTTTTGAGCAGCACAAAGGCCCTTTAGCTTTATTGCCTTTCCCCTCCATGTACGTTTTCTGTCTGCAGCAGCTCAATTACAGCTGAGCGGGTATTAGAATACTTTCTTTCACTGTGAAATTGTCTTTATATGTTGTTGTTGTTCATATCCTTGGCTTCAAGTAAAATCCATTTCTTACAGCGGCAAGGAACAAGTCAGCAATAGCTTTATCGTACCTCCTTGAAAGTGTCAGAGAGAGCTTCCGAGCAGGGGTGACGCAGACGTCGTTTCAGACAGAATGGTCGACTGGATGCACAGCCACACAACAAAGGACGTGCGGGCCGTCTGCAGGCAGTGCCAGCTCCTGCTGTGGGCCCCAGCTCTCACTTTCAGATCACTCGTGGAAACCTGGTGAGATATACAAGCACCTTACGGTCCATGCACAGTTATGTTTGTCGTTTTCCTTTCCATTCCATGTCACAACATACAAAACAGCCACCAGATAAATCTGGGAAGGGCAGTTCGTCTGAATTCAACAGGAGTAAGGGGTCCAGGCAGAGCTGACAGGCGGCCTGAGCACGTGGGTTCAAGGTCGTAAGTCACAGGTGGCCAGAAACCAAAAACAGAAGACTGCTAATAACAGATTTATTCCGGGATCAAATAGTAACTCTGCATGATTCCTGAATCAGTGAAATTTGGGGATTTCTGATGCAATTTTTCTTCTTGGAAAGTATACAACAAGCAGATTCTCTCTGCCTGCATAAAATGCCTTTCTGGATTTGAAATGATTCTGACCAACAAATACAGTAAGTCTGTCCTTTGGAATGCAAATTCCTCAGAAAGCAAACAGGTAATACAGGGAGTATTATCTGAGTGACTTTGGGGGATTCTGGTTTAAATAAGGTTAACAAGAATCTTTCCTATAAGGATTTTCAGAGCTTATAATACATTTCTAAAACATATCAGATTATGGAAGCTTTCAAAACTAAGTATCTGGTGGACCCAGTGCTCTGCAGAAAATTTTTGAAGAAAGGACACCCTATTCAATTAATGGTGCTGGGATAACTGTCTAGCCACATGCGGAAGAATGAAACTGGATCCTCATCACTGACGTTATACAAAAAATATGGATCAAAGACTTAAATTTAAGACCTAAAACTATAAAAATTATACAAGATAACTTGGGAAAAACTCTCTAGACATTGGCCTACACAAAGAATTCAAGAATAAGATCCCAAAAGCAAATGCAACAAAAACAAAAATAAATTAATGGTACCTGATTAAACTAAAAAGTTTCTGCACAGCAAAAGAAATAATCAGCAGAGTAAACAGAAAACCCAGAGTGGGAGAAAATCTTCTGACAAAGGACTGGTTTCCAGAATCTATAAGGAACACAAGCAAATTAGCAAGAAAAAAAAATGTTTGATCTTCTGCTCTTCTGTCAGTTTGCTGAGAATGATGGTTTCCAGGCTCATCCATGTCCCTACAAAGGACACAAACTCATCGTTTTTGATGGCTGCATAATATTCCATGGTATATATGTGCCACATTTTCCCTGTCCAGTCTATCTTTGATGGGCATTTGGGTTGGTTCCAGGTCTTTGCTAGTAAACAGTGCTGCAATGAACATTCATGTGCACGTGTCCTTATAGTAGAACGATTTGTAATCCTTTGGATATATACCCAGTAATGGGATTGCTGGGTCAAATGGAATTTCTATTTCTAGGTCCTTGAGGAATCGCCATACTGTCTTCCACAATGGTTGAACTAATTTACACTCCCACCAACAGTGTAAAAGTGTTCCTATTTCTCCACATCCTCTCCAGCATCTGTTGTCTCCAGAATTTTTAATGATTGCCATTCTAACTGGCATGAGATGGTATCTCAACGTACTTTTGATTTGCATTTCTCTGATGACCAGTGATGATGAGCATTTTTTCATATGTTTGTTGGCCTCATGTAAGACTCTACAGGAACGTAAAATTATGTTGATTAAGTCCACTTATAACTACAGTATATATCTCCAGTTTCAAATAAGACAGATGATCCACCAAAGTAGTTCATTCTTACTAGGAAACAACACCTCCTCTCCCTTCACGGTTTTGATCCTAGTGATCTAGTTAAGTAATACTCTAATTGGAATGTGATCACATTTAGTGCTCTGCAATAAAGAGACGAGAATTTGAAACTGGTAAATATATATTTAAGTGTGTGAAAAGAAAAATCATCCCTGATTTAAAAGGCAAAACTACTGAAACAAAATGAATTGTCCATGTTGAAAAAGTAAAATAGAAAATTGGGGGATTGCAAGTAACAAAAAATGTTTTTGCTTCATTTTGAGGTGGTATCTTGATTATCAAATAAATTACCGTGATTTTAAACTGGAATTCATGTTTGGACTTGCAAGACTATTGAGACTGTATTCTTAATTGTCATAAAAGTCCTAGCTCTGTTAAAGATGAGTCTATGTGATTAAACTTTAGAAAGAAACGTTCTCAATGGCATCTAAAATAATGACTTTTTTCCTGAAGGTTTTCAATGTCCTTTGCCAAGATCCATCAGAGGGGTTATTATCTAGACAGCCACAGGGTTACAACATGAAATTCTTTTTTTCTTTTTGTTTTTTCTTTTCTTTTCTTTCTTTTTTTTTTTTCTTGAGATGGAGTTTCTCTTTGTCACCCAGGAGTGAAATGGCACAATCTCGGCTCACTGCAACCTCCTTCTCCCCGGGTTCAAGAAATTCTCTTGCTTCAGCCTCCTGAGTAGCTGGGATTACAGGCACACACCTGGCTAATTTTTGTATTTTTAGTAGAAATGAGGTTTCACCATGTTGGCCAGGCTGGTCACAAACTCCTGACCTCAAGTCATCGGCCCATCTAAGCCTCCCAAAGTTCTGGCTGGCTGGGATAACAGGTATGAGCCACATGCTCAGCCCATGTAATTCTTTTTTTTTTTTTTTTTTTTTACAGGAAAGGAAGAAAGAGGAAGAGGAAGAGGGAGAGAGAACAGGGGTGTTGCTTTATTGCCCGGGCTAGAATGCAGTCTAAAACTGGGTATGCCTGTAATTGTGTTTAATAATAGAGACATAAAAAAAAATGAGGGAATAAAATAATTAACAAGCAGCCAACCAATATTTCATTTAAACCTGTAAATACGTGTGATGTAGTACTGATAAGAGTGTATATTTTGTGTATTTAAAGTGGAGAGTTCTATGAATGTTAATTAAGTCTACTTGTTCCAGATCTGAGTTCAAGTCCTGGATATCGATGTTAACATTCTGTCTCATTGATCTATCTAATATTGATGTTGAAGTCTCCCGCTATTATTGTGTGGGGGTCCAAGTCTCTTTGTAAGTCTTATATATCTGGGTATTTCTGTATTGGGTGCATATATGTTTAGGATCTTTAGCTCTTCTTGTTACATTGATCCTTTTATCTTTATGTAATATCCTTCTTTGCTTCTTTTGATCTTTATTGCTTTGAAATCTATTTTATCAGCAAAAATTGCAACTCCTGCTTTCTATTTATTTATTTTAGCTCTCCATTAGGTTGGTAAATTTTTCACCATCCCTTTGTTTTGAGTCTTTATGTATCCTTGCATGTGAGATGGATCTGGATGTAGCATACCAATGGGTCTTGGCTTTTTTTGCCTGTCTGTGTCTTTGGATTGGGGGATTTAGTCGATTTAAATTTAAAATTAATAACAATATATGTGTGTTTGATACTGTCATTTAATGTTAGCTGGCTGTTTTGCCCGTTAGTTGATGCAATTTCTTAAATATGTTGATGTTCTTTATTTTTTGGTATTTTTTAGAAAGGCTGATACTAGTTGTTCCTTTCTATTTGTAGTGGTTCTTTCAAAAGCTCTTGTAAAGCAGGCCTGGTGGTGATGAAATCTCCGAGTGCTTGCTTGTTCACAAAAGATTTTATTTTTCCTTCGCTTATGAAGCTTAGTTTGGCTGGATGTAAAATTCTGGGTTGAAAGTTTTTTTCTTTAAGGATGTTGAATATTGGCCCCCACTCTCTTCTGGCTTGTAGGGTTTCTGCTGAGAGATCTGCTGTGAGTCTGATGGGCTTCCCCCCATGGGCAACCCGACCCCTCTCTCTGGCTGCCCTCAGCATTCTCTCCTCCACTTCAACCCTGGTGAGTCCGGCAACTATGCGCCTTGAGGTTGGCCTTCTTGAGGAATACCCCTGTGGTGTTCTCTGCATTTCCTGGAGCCGAACACCGCCCTGCCTCGCTAGGTTGGGAAAGTCCTCCTGAACAATATCCCGAAGCGCATTTTCCAGCCTGGATTGATTCTCTTCGTCACATTCAGGTACACCTATCAAACGTAGATTAGGTCTTTTCACATAGTCCCATATTTCTTGGAGACTTTGCTCGTTCTTTTTTATCCTTTTTTCTCTAATCTTGTCTTTTTGTTTTATTTCATGAAGTTGGTCTTCGACCTCTGATATCTTTTCTTCTACTTGATCAATTCGGCTGTTAAAACTTGTGCATAGTTCGCAAAATTCTCGTGTTGTATTTTTCAGCTCCACTAATTCACTTATATTCCTCTCTAAATTGTGTATTCTTGTTAACATTTCGTCAAACCTTTTTTCAAAGTTCTTAGTTTCTTTGCATTGGGTTAGAACAAGTTCTTTTAATTCCCAGAAGTTTCTTATCATCCACTTTTTAAAGCCAGCTTCTGCTAATGGAACACAGTCTTTCTCCATCAGGCCTTGTTCTGTTTCTGATGAGGAACTGTGATCCCCTGTAGAGGGAGAGGCGTTCTGAGTTTGGGTATTCTCAGCCTTTTTAGGCTGTTTTCTTCCCTTCGTTATAGATTTATCCATCTGTGGTCTTTATAATTACCGTCTTTATAGTTGGGTTTCTGAATGGACGTCCAACTTGTTGATTCCCGGTGCTAGAATCTGAGCAACCCACTGCTCCGGCCAAAACAGCGGCTTTAAGATTGATGGTGCTTTTCTGACTCTGCACCAAGAACCGCCACACCAAGGCAGCGGCAAAACCGCCTCACTGGCCTCAAGAGTCACGCTGGCGACAGGTGGGGCTCCTCTGCTGGGAATCTCCTGGTGTGTGAGCAACAAAAATTGATCTGAAAGTGTGGCGTCCTCTCGTTCTCTGCTCTTTCAGTGGGAGCTGCAATCCCGAGCTGCTAGTGATCAGCCATCTTGGATCTCTCTCATGTAATTCTTAAATAATAAGACTGGAAATCTAAATTAGTTCTTGATCCATGGGCTGTAGAATGAATGTTGTGTTAACGGGCATAAAATCAACATTGATCTTGTACACGTCCATCAGCGCTCTCAGTGACTAGGTGCCTTGTCAATGAGCAGTAATATTTTGAAAGAAATCCTTTATTCTGAGCAGTCAGCTTACACTATTTAGTAAGACAGATGTGCCATCATAAAGGATTTATTGCTCTACTTATAGAGCACAGGCAGAGTAGATTAAGCATAAATCTTAGGGCCCCAAGATTTTGAGAACAGCAAATAAGCATTGGCTTCATCTTCCCACCTCCGCTACATCAGTCCCCAGCAAAAGACTGTCTGTCCTTTGAAGCTTTAAAGTCAGGAACTGACCTGACTTCTCTTCTGTAGCTATGAAAGTCCTAGATGCCATCTTCTCCCAAGAGAAAGGTCTTTAGTGAACACTGAAAATCTGTGGTTTAGTGAAGCCGCCTTCATCATGGTCTTAGCCAGACCTTCTGGATAACTCCACAGTTTCTATACAAGTACTTGCTCCTTCGCCTTGCTCTTTTACGTCACAAAGATGGCTTCTTTCCTGAAGCCTCGTGCACCAACAGTCTCTGGTAGCTTCCAACTGTTCTTCTGCAACTTTCCCACCTGTCTCAGCCTTCACAGACTTGAAGAGAGTCAGGATCTTGCTCTGGATCAGGCTTTGGCTTAATGGAACGTTGTGTCCGTGTTGGCCTGTCTATCCCACGACAGCTTTCTCCTTATCAACAGGAAGGCTGCCTTACATTCTTATCATTCATGTGTCTACTAGGTTAGCACTCTTACTTTCCTTAAAGACCTTTTCCTCGCAGCTGCGACTTGGCTGTTTGGTACCAGAGGCCTTTTCAGCTTACCTTGGCTTCCAACATGCCTTCCTCACTAAGCTTAATCATGTCTAGCTTTTAGCTTAAAGTGGGAGATGTGCAACTTTTCCCTTCACTTGAACACGTGAAGGCCACTGTAGGGTTATTAAGTGGTCAGTTTCACACTGTTGTGTCTAGGGAGCTGGGAAGGCCCAAGGAGAGACAGAGAAACAGGGGAGCCGCTAGTCGGTGGAGCAGTCAGAACATGCGCACCGTTTATGGATTAAGTTCACCATCTGAAACAGGCAGCGTTCATGGTGCTGCAAACAGTAACCTCAAACGTTACTGACCACGGATCACTAACTCAGATATAATAATAATGAAAACGTTTGAAATATTGAGAGAATTACCAAAATGTGACAGACACAGGAAGTGAGCACATGGTGATGGAAAAATGGTGCCAATGAATAGAACTGCTCAATGCACAGTTGCCACAAACATTTCCTTTGTAAAAATTACAGTATCTCTAAGTGTAAGAAATCTAAGCACAATAAAACAAGGTATGCCTGCATTTGAATGTTTTCAGAGGGAAAAAGTTTCCAGATACAACTCAAAAGACTATCTACATATCATTGAAAGTAAATTTCATAAGAAACATTTGCATATCTTTAATATAAATACATGATGCCAAAAATATTTCTAACTATAATTTATATTTTATAATGGAGTATGTGGTTACAGAATGAAGTATCGTATTGAACGAGGAAAACTTAAATCTGGTTTAAAAATATTTCAGAGCCCAGGGAAACCGTGAGTGAATGAGCAACGCTGGGAAACCAAGGCTCTTCCACGCAATGTCGTAGCCCTCGGATCAGGGGATCTGCTTGCAAGCCCAAGCCACCAGGACCTTGGGTCTGACACGCAGAGCTGTGTGAGTCTGGACAGAGCCACTGCTCAGGAATGCGCAGAGACCCAGGAGCCTTATAGACTCCGGCTCTGGGATCACTGACAAAGGTGATGCAACTCGGATAAGACAAGAGGCCCACACAAGCCCCTAGAAAGGGAGCAGAATCCAGGGGGCTGATGGCGTCGGTCTGCAGCCTCCACTTCACAAAACAAGACCCACTGGCATGGAATTCTAGCCAGCCACCTGCAACAGGGTGGAGCTTGCCTGAGACAGGACAGAGCTCTGGAGGAGAGGGGCAGGCTGCCATCGTTGCTGTTTGGATGACTCAGCTGTTGAAACCTGCCAGCTCTGGAGAGTCCAGACAGTCTGGACCAGGAAGAGTCCCCCTCATGCAGCACACCTGCTTTGTCAGAATGTGGCCAGGCTGCTTCTTTAAGTGGGACGTGGATCTACCTACGCGTCCTGTGGGGTGGGGCCTCCCAGCCAGGGCCTCTGGCCACCTCTGCTCCTTTTCTGCAGACAGAATTCTGATTTCTCCCGGGGAGGCATGCCCAGCCAGAGGGGCTTGCTGCCATCTTTGCTGTCGGCCATTCCAGCCTGCGGGCTTTGGAGAGACCAAGCCAACTGAGGCAGAGGCGGCTCCTCAGCAGGGCACAGCTACACGTTGAGGCATGGTGGGCATGGTGGGCGAGACTGCTTCTTTGCATGGGACCCTGACACGTTCCTCCTCACTGGCAGGTCCTCCCGTCTGGGGCCTCCTGCCATGCCTGCCTGGGTTCTGTGGCTGAAACACTTCTAATTTCTCCCTGGGGCAGAGGCCCTGGGGAGCAGGGTGGGCCACCATCTTTGCTGTTTGTGAAGCAGTGTCATTGTCTGGGGTAAATATCCAAAGTTTGTAGCCTCATGCCAATGAAATCAAGGACGGGGCCACACATGGAGTCATGTTAAGAGTGGAGGTTTCATAGGCAAAATAGAGAAAGGAGAACAGCTCCCTCTCCTGTGAGAAAGAGGGGGTGCCCAGGTGGGACCTGCAGCCCACGGTGGAGGGCACAGGGTTTTACAGACAGGCCTGAGGAGGCAGTCTCTGATTTACATAGGGCCCAAGCATTGGTTGGACCAGGTGTGACATTTACACAGTGGGCCAGGACGCTGGCCACCCTACCCTAATGTTTTATTATGCAAATAGGGTCTCTACCTTGTTGTCTGTTTCTTACTGTGCTCATGGTTGACAAAGAATGGAGAGAATGGAGCTGCCAGGTTGGATATGCCCAGCTCACAGGTGGCCTCTTCCTACTGGCACAGCTGCCAGCAGTCACCCATGCGAGCTTCCAGCTTGATTTTCCATGCTGCTCTTCATTAGAAAAGAAAATGATTTCGAGGCTGCTTTTCACTAAAAGGAAGAGTTTCCTGAAGACTTCCTCACCCTCACTATTTGCCTAAATAATTTCTTCTTAACTCCTATATCACCTGGGCATCTTAGCCAGGCCAGCCTATAGGCCTTGGAAAACCCAAAGCAATTGAAGGCTAAAAGGATCCCCAACACAGCACAGCTGCTCTACCGGAGCGTGGCCAGACTGCGTCTCTGAGTGGGTGCCTCATACTGTTCCTCCGATCTGACTGAGACCTCTCAACCAGGGTCTCCAGCCACCTCGTACAGGTACATTCGGACCCACAACAGGTCAGTACCCTCAGGGACGGAGCTTCCAGAGAAATGGGGAGGTTGCCATGTTCGCTGTTTTGCAGGCTTGGCTGGTGATACCTCCAAGTACTGAAAAATTTGAGGTGACTGGGGCCTGGGGCAGACCACCAGCCCCTATGGGAGAGTGGCCGGACTAGCCAAAGAAAAACAACAACAAAAACCCCACCCAAAGGTCAGCAGTCTCAAAGATCAAGGGTAGATACGCCCACGGATGAGAGTGAATCAGTGCGAACATGCTGAAAACCAAAACATCCAGTGTCCCCTTTCTTCCAAATGACCGCAACACCTCTCCGGCAAGGGTTCAGAACCGAGCTGAGGCTGAGATGGCCGAAATGATAGAACTAGGCTTCAGAATGTAGAAGAAAACACAAATATTGCTGAGCTAAAGGAGCCCATTGTAACACAATGCAAGGAAGGTAAGAATCGCGATAAAACAGCGCCGCCAACAGCCAAACAACCAGTACAGAGAGAAACACAAGCGACCTGGGACAGCTGGAAACACAGGGCAAGAACTTCACAATGCAATCACACATAATGATAACAGAAGAGACCAGACGGAGACAAGAATCTCAGAACATGAAGACTGTCTTTCCAAAATAAGACAGACAGAGCAGAATAGAGAAAGAAAGATGAAAAGAAATGAACAAAGCCTCCGGGAAATGTGGGATTATGTGAGGAGATCCAGACTATGGCTGATAGGCATGCCTGAAAGAGACAGGGAGATTGGAACCGATATGAAAAAAATATTTCAGGATATCACCCAGGAGAAATTCCTCGACCTAGCAAGACAGGCCAACATTCAAATTCAGGAAATGCAGAGAACCCCATTAAGATATCCCATGAGCAGATCATCCCCTAGACACATAATCATGAGATTCTTCAAGGTTGAAGTGAAAGAAAAAATGTTAAGGGCAGCCAGAGAGAAAGACCAGGTTACCTACAAAGGGAAGCCCATCAGCCCATCAGGAACTTAAACAAATTTACAAGAAAAAACAAACAACCCCATTAAAAAGTGGGCAAAAAAAAAAAAATGAAAAGATACTTCTCAAAAAAATACCTACATACAGCCAAAAAAAAAAAATTTAAAAAGCTCAACATCACTGATTATTAGAGAAATGCAAACCAAACCGCAATGAGATACCATCTAACAACAGTCATGATGGTTATTACCAAAAAGTCAAAAAACAACAGATTCTGACGACGTTGTAGAGAAAAAAGAATGCTTTTACACTGTTTGTAGGAGTGTAAATTACTTCAACCACTGTGGAAGAGTGTGGTGATTCCTTAAAGACCTAGAGGCAGAAATACCATTCGACGCAGCAATCCTATTACTAGGCATATATACAAAGGATTATAAATTGTACTATGATAAAGACACACGTATGTGTACGTTCATTGCAGCACTGTTTACAATAGCAAAGACATGGAACCGACCCAAATGCCCATCAATGACAAACTAGATAAGGAAAATGTGGTACATATACACCATGGGATACTATGCAGCCTTGAAAAGGAGCTAGACCATGTCCTTTGCAAGGACCTGGATAAAACTGATGATCATTTTCCTTAGGAAACGAATGCAGGAACAAAAATGCAAATACTGCATGTGCTCACATATCAGTGGGAGCTGAATGATGAGAACACACGGTGAGGGGCGACCACACACACTGGGACCCGTAGTGGGCGGTGGGAGGAGGAATACGAGTAAGAAGAATAGCCAATGGATGCTGGACTTGATACCTGGGTGATGGGATTATCTGTGCAGCAAAGCATTATGGCGCCTTTTACCTATGAAACAAACTTGCACATCCTGCATGTGTACCCCTGAATGTAAAAAGAAGTTGGGAATTAAAAAAAAAAGAAAGTTGTACCATGCACGTGCATATGCATGCATGTTTATATTTATCCTGCATTCCTTGGAAGCCCACAGTATGCCAAGGGTTAACAATAATTACTCATTAATTTTTTAAATATACATTTTTATAAACACTCCAAACTTCTTTAATACGGGTTTTGCAAAAATATGTATTCATGTAATAAAATACAAAAGTATGTGAATAAAAACTGATATTACCCTGAAAAAATATTTCAAGAAATTCATATTAGTGTATGTGCAGTTGTGGTGTAATATTTGTACTTGTAAAATGCTGTGTAGATGAAATAATATGAGCCCTTGCTGTACTTTTCTTGAAATAAAAGTAGAATGAATGTAATCTCCTAAAAACAGCAGCAACAACAATCTCTTCGTTTCCACCCATGCATGCCTAACGTAGTACCCTGAATGTGGACTAGGAATTACCTTTAGAACTGAGTGTATTCCCTTTCTACAGTGAATGAAAAAAACTCTACCCAGTTTTGCCACAGAAAAAGTCAGGTTTTTCTTTAACTCACACACTTTTATAGAAGAGAAAGAGACAATGTTCACTTAAGGTACCTTTTCACAATGGCTTGATTACAGTATTTTTCTACAAAAATTTCTAGTTCCTCTTTTCAAATTTAACATATTTGTAACTTCACAACTGTTGATGTGTTTGTGTGTGTTTGGGTGTGTTTCCTCCCCTACTGCGTCTCCATACGCTGCTCCCTGACGTGCGCCTTTGTTCGGCTGGCTTCCCTCCTGTCGCATTATGTGGGTCCGAGCCACGCACCTGCTGCGCCTCTGTCCTTCTGCTGCTCCACCTCTCACGTTTCAGACCAAGCCAGGCCATGAAGGCTTAGAGGAAGCCTCCAGAGTAAGGAGCACCCGGCTTCTCCTTCCTTCTGAGAGTCAGTGGGTGTACATTATAAATGAACAAATAATTGGCACAAAATAGGGGAACATCCATATAGTTTGATAAACACAGCTGTAGACACACACCTTTATTTAAAGAGGTGACCAAAACGCAGTAGAATAAAAGTGGAAGCTAGAATATATGTGATATCTAAATCATATCAATACCATCGAGCCACTCAAAACCTGAATCCAATGCTTACTAGCTAAACAACCTTTGAGTCTCATTGGTTTATTTATAAAATAAGAAAATAGACCCTGTATGAATGTGAAATAATGTGTTGTATGTAAAAATACCTGGCACATGACAGGCAATATTATTTTGAAATCCATGAACTACTGAGTACAAAGCTACTTAGACATTCGATAATATGAATAAAAGCAGATAATTATAAGTAATTGTATAAGCTCTGAGTACATATATTCAGTTATTCTACAAATATTTACCAGGAGGAAGGCTTTTCCCATTCTACGGATACAGCAGTGAACAAAACAGTAAAATTTCTACCTTCAGAGAGTGTATAGTCTAGCAATAATACCTCCTATCATATGTAATATATGGTTAAAATGTTTTCAGCACACATTTCTTAACTAAGCAGCTAGTTTATGATGTTATTACCAAAACACTAGGGGTTCTGCCCAGGTCCTGCTGCTCCCTACACAGACAGGCAGTCATTGAGATGAGCATTGCCAAAGGAGAAGGCTCTAGTTGGGTGCACTAGCCCAGGAGATGGGAGCTCAGTTTCAAATCCATCTCCCCGAGGGACTAAAACTAGGGGTTTTGAGAGCAGAGCAGAAATGTAACAATGTGTAAGAAAAGAGGAACTAGGGAGTGGCAAGGATGTGATGATGGTGAAAGAGGGGTAGCATCTATTGTCTGGGGTGGTGATCTGGTTTTAGTTATTTGATACTTTTTTGGAGCTGCCTGAAGGTCATTTCCAGAAAAAGAAACTCAGACAAAAGCAATGTAAGCTTCAGGCTTTAAAACCAGAAAACGTCAATTTCTATGTTTATCATAAAGAACTCTCTGTGGGACTCTTAGGTCGGTTTCAACGTGGTTTGTAACCCTACTTATCGTCTGAGTGGTTTCACGAACAATAGCCCCACCACATCTCTCAGAATAGACTGTCCCCCGATCATTCCCTCATAAGTAACTATTGACAGTGAAATTCGAGTTAATTTAAGAGCCATTTCACCCATCAGTATTCTGTGAGAGCAAGAGTGGTGGTCGATCTGTTTTCTAAGAACGTGGCAATGGACTTCCAGCCCTTACTAATCCGGGCCAAGAGCAGGTGGCTGCAATCTGCAGCAGTTTTACTTAACTGCTTTTCTTCATTTTGCAAGCTTTGCTTTCTCAAGCTCAATGACACTGCACCTGAGATCTCATCAGTATGTGAAGACAGGCACGCCTACCTACAATAAACATGAATCTCTCTTAGAAAAAAAAAAATAAGAACACCACGAGACAGCACTTTCCTTTGTAGGATTTGTCACTCATCATTTCAAGAATTGTGTTTTTCTGGGAATGAAGCTTGTTTTGTTTTAAATTTGCTATTGAGCCAAACTCTGAAGATGCACAGGTGTGAGGAATTAAATGGCCATGATTGACCTGCCCACCTACGGGAATTCTAATGAGGAAATTACGGTTGTTGTCGGTGTTTGCCAGCTTGATCGTGCTATCCAATATTTACTCATGATCTCCAAGATCTTAGCATGCCACAAGGCGATCCTCCCCACTTTGCTCTAAAACCTTCAGGCAAATTGTATTACGCATGTACTAAAAATAGCACCTAAACGAGGCGATGTCATGGAAGTGATTTAAGTTTTTTGTAAAACAGTTTGTCAGGCAAGCTTGAGTCAGTCCCAGTTAACACCATCCACAAGGCATCCACATTCCGCAATCCCCAGGCATCTCTTTCTGGGTGCCTGGGGATTGCAGATTGGTGCCTCCCATCTATGGAAGGGACAACGTCTACTTAAGGTAGTCTTTTCATAATGGCTTGATTACATAATTTTCTACAACGATTTCAAATCTAACCAATTTGTAATTTCACAATTATTAATGAGGCAGGTTTGGAATAAAACAACTTAGAAGATCTTCTTCAAGATCATAAATAAACTCTAGATACCTGTGAACCCACCTTGCGGGAAATGAGACCTGGCCAAGCCAGGAGAGACGACGGGTTACATGGTGAAAGCAAAGGGCCTTTTTGATCCCAAGGGCTTGCATGCAAGTGCAATGTGGGAGGGGTGAGGGTGGGGAGAGGCGTCATAGGTATGATCACAGGAGAAAAATCACAACTTACACTTGGGAAAGGGCTTGTGGAGAAGCCGAAAGAGATAAGCTGTGGATGACAACAGTTAATGGTTGAGATTATGTGATGTTAGTTCCAATGATGATCTGGGAAGAATGGCTGTCCTGCCATCCCCAGAAAAGTAAATAAATAAACAGGAAAGATAATAACTTAAGCAAACCAGGATATGGCATAGCTATACTGCATATCAAAGCTGAGTAATTTTCAAAATATAATTCTACTATCCTCAGAAGAAATGACTCACAATTTGGAATTCCAAGAGGAATTATATAACTAAAATCGTTTGAAATTTTAAGAATATATACATAGAATTTTTCATCCTTAGATAATTCTTTCATGTTTTCTATGTTCTTTCTGACTAGTGATCGCTTTATCTTTATTTTTTCCTTCAGATGGAGTCTTGCTCTATCACCAGGCTGGAGAGCAGAGGTGCAATCTCGGCTCACCTGACCTCCGCCTCCCAAGTTCATGCAATTCTCCTGCCTTAGCCTCCTTAGTAGCTGGGATTACAGGCACTGGCCACCATGCTTGGCTAATTTATTTTGTAATTTAATAGAGACAGGGTTTCACCATGTTGGTTAGGCTGGTCTCAAACTCCTGACCTCGTGATCTGCCCACCTCGACCTCCCAAAGTGCTGGGATTACAGGGATGAGCCACCGTGCCTGGCCAATCGCTTTATCTATCTAGCCAAGTGGGTGTTCATGTAAAGCTGAATTTACTTAATATTGAAATAAAGTTTTAAAAGAAATCCCACCTTTGCTTTTCAAGTATTTTATTTTCACACATGACATCTTTCTAAAACAATTAGCATTCATAAATCAGAACTTAATTAACTGGTTTAAAAAAATCCATTTTCAGTAAATGACGGACAGTCAAAGAATAACAGGCACTTAAATATCCTTTTTTACACAACAGCTGTATGTGAAGCATCTTATCTCTTTAACCAAAATTCAACGTTCACAACTCCTTATTCTTCTCAACCCCTGTGACCCTGCATTTTATAAGAACTGCTCTTGTCCTTACATGGTTTTTCTCTGAAAGGGAAAGTTTTTTAAAAATAAATATTAATTGAATTTTTTGGTAGTGTTAAATGAAATCTAGATTAATTATATTAAGATTTTTTTATTTCCTCAGAACCAAACCATCTCACATAAAACTAATTAGTAGTATGTTATCTTTAAATTCACAACTACAAGGCAAGAAAAATCCTAATTTAACAACCTCACAAGTAGGAATGATTCAGTTTTCAATGCTTTTAAGTCATCACTTCTTAAAATGCTAAAATTTGAGTTGTTGGTCAAATCTACCTCTTGACTTTGATGTACAGAGTGTTGACTTGATGTAGTTACATTTAGTGTTTGCTCTTAGAAAAGACAAGCCCTGAGCCATTGACACAAGGTCAAGCCAACTCTTATGTCGTTTGGGTGATGATTGCAGAGTCAGATTTTTTGGACTGTTATTTTAGTGCCTGATGAATTGGCCATTTGTTGCCTGAGAATTCAGGACACTTTAATAATGCAATTATAGCAGCTGTATTTTGTGATAATCCATGTTTTCAGTAATATATTCGAAAATTTGAATATACAAAATATAAAGTCAAAGACCATGTTTTTTTGCTTCACCTAATCACTGTTTCCATATCAATATAAAAATTCCCAGGTAAAGCAAAAAAACACATTGCTTGAAAAATTTTTAAATATAACTTTCTTTTGTTTATATAATTTATATTTTGTATGTAATATTTTAATATGTACATATTTTATATGTAATTTACATTTTACCAATACCATTCCAATGCTATTTTTCACCTTATTCTAGTAATGTTTTACTGAATGGCTTTAATTAGATGTGCATTTATGCATGTGAAAGTTATGTTTTAAGAAATTAATGTGCCTATATGTAAAAGTAAAGACTTACTTCACCGTTATCAATAAGTAAAATAGCATTTTACTTATTTTGCATACCATATGAAGGACATTGTATGAAGGCAATATAACTGAATATGCTTTTTAGGTATGATTTAGTAAACTTTACCACTTCATTGACTGTGTGTAAAAATGAATGAATGCAATTGTTCTGCTTGATGCTCTGCAGAGCTGCTGAGAGGGTCCACATGCGCTCCTAGGTGCACTGGCCCCAGGCGTGGTGGATGCTGACTTCACATTTGTCTAATAAGCAGGCCGGGCGCGGTGGCTCAAGCTTGTAATCCCAGCACTTTGGGAGGCCGAGGCGGGTGGATCATGAGGTCAAGAGATCGAGACCATCCTGGTCAACATGGTGAAACCCCGTCTCTACTAAAAATACAAAAATTAGCTGGGCATGGTGGCGCACGCCTGTAATCTCAGCTACTTGGGAGGCTGAGGCAGGAGAATTGCCTGAACCCAGGAGGCGGAGGTTGCGGCGAGCCGAGATCGCACCATTGCACTCCAGCCTGGGTAACGAGGGAAACTCCGTCTCAAAAAAAAAAAAAAAAAAAAAAAAAAATTCTATGATGTGGGAACCGTTACACATCTAGTAAACTTTTTTCAACAGCAGGAAAAAGCAAAGCCTGTTTCTGTCAAAGTCTTTTCTTTTTGAATTTGACCTTTAAAATAAGATAAAAACATTCCGTCAAGGCTCTCTAATTTAGAATTGACCCACAGGATTTTTCTTCTTGATGATTCTAACTATACTGATTTTCTAAGACTATTTTCTCTAATCTCTATGTGAGTCAGATAACGGAGTGAAGAACACATGAGACAATTATAAGATTAAATCAGAAAAAACAAACCAACCATAATTTAGAAGCTGCCCAATGGCCTTAATAACTAAGTTTACAGTCTCATGCCTCCAGTCCTAAATTCTGTGTATGATATATGAAGAGATTTAAATTTTCAAATGAAAATCTAAAAATGAATTTGAAAATTTGTATTTTAATAAACAAAATGCTCTCTTTTTTTGAGACCTTTATGGAAAAGTTAATGTATTAATTTATTTAATATTTGTTTCGGAACTTGCTTTTAAGCCTCACATCAACACCACCTCTCCACTGACTAAGTTTTTTAAACATAAACATAAATGGTATAAAATATTCTTAAAAACGTAAATGTTCTTATAATTGTATGAAAAGTAATTATATTAAGATTGGAAATAAGGTGAATGAGAAATTATTATTTGTGTCATTTTATTTTGTTTTGATTAAATCTCACGTATTTCATTATCACATGTAATTTTTATTTTAATGGCATTTTTAAAATGTATAATTTTTCACAGTGCAGCAGAACGAGATTTTGATACTTGTTCAGTCAATCTGGGTTTTCGTTCTGATTCTAATTGTAACTAGATGTCTAATTTTGAATGTATGTCTCTAACTTTCTTGGCACATAGCTTAGTCATCTGCTAAATACAGGCTTGGACCCAGTCCATGTTTGTGCATAATTTTTATTCTACCTTGAAATGCATGATGAATGACATTCCCCCATGGGTTACTCTCCCAAGTAGTTCCTAAGAACATGCTGGAGTCCTAGGTGATTATTAGCTTTCTGACCATTTGCAAGTTAGTTAGTATCTCTGAACTTCAATTTGCTCATTGGTAAAGAGGATAAGAACATTGAACAGTGAGAACACATGGACACAGGGAGGGGAGCATCACACACTGGAGTCTGTTGTGGGGGCTAGGGGAGGGACAGCCAGGGGTGGGGAGGCTGGGGAGAGTTAACATGGGGAGAAATGCCAGATATAGGTGATGGGGGGATGGAGGAGCAAACCACCTTGCCATGTGTATACCTATGCAACAATCCTGCATGATCTGCACATGTATCCCAGAACCTAAAGTCCAATAAAAAATAAAATAAAATAAAAAGAAAGGCATGAAATGAGAACAGGGTTTGGCATTAAAAATACTTATCAAATGCTGGTTATTATAGTAGGCCAAATCTTATAGAGTTACACTATGTTAATGAATACTTATTATATATAGTTATTACTATTGTCATTATTATTACTTTTAAATGTAACCACTAAATTCTTCCTCATCAATAAAGCACATTGGGCCAGGTCCAGAGGCTCACGCCTGTAATCCTAGCACTGTGGGAGGCCGAGGCCGAGGGATCACCTGAGCTCAGGAGTTGGAGATCAGCCAGGGCAACAAGGTGAAACCCTGTCTCTACTAAAATACAAAAAATTAGCCAGGCCTGTTGGTGGGTGCATGTAATCCCAGCTACTCAGGAGGCTGAGACAGGAGAATCCCTTGGGCCAGGGAGGTGGAGGTTGCAGTGAGCCAAGATCACATCTCTGCGATCCATCCAGCCTGGTCCAGCCTGGGCGACAGAGTGAGACCCTGCCTTAAATAATATTAATAATAAAGCGCAGTGGAGCACAGTGGATTATAGTAAGAATTTTCTATCTACCATCATTTAGTAATGAAATCAAGTCCATGAACATCTATGCTATTTATGCCACATAGGTTAAGAAACGATGAGATAAATGATTGGAAAATAGCTTTTGTGCATCATATTTATTTGTTTTAGAGCACCCCTTTATTAGTTGACTGGGGTTATCATAAAAAAAAAAAAACACCACAGACTGGGTGGAGTGGTTCAAACAGCGGACATTCTCGCGGTTCTGAGGCTGGGCATCCGAGATCAAGGCCCGCAGGCGCTGGGCTCCCGAGATGTTCTCCTTGGCTTGCAGGTGGCCGCCTTCTCACAGGGCATTTTCTCTGTGCGCACACTCTTTGCTAGAGTCTCTCTTCCTATTAGGACAACAGGCCTACTGAATTACGGCTCAGTCTTTGCGGACTCATTTAACATAATGATCCCCCTAAAGGCCCTGCCTTCAAATGCACTCACACTGGGGATTAGGCCCCTAACGTGTGAATCTGGGGAGTACAATTCAGCCTATAACAGTCCCATAGGGGCATACCTTCCTGAATCAACACTGCAGAATCATCAGAACATTTTCTGGGCTATCTGAGCTCTATGTAATGGCTTGTCTGATCATGTAAGGAACCAAACTCCAAGCCCTCAGAATAGATAAAGTATCATGCATAGTTTAATCACTGTGTGTGTGCCCTTAAATTGCATTTAGAAATTATTTCAGAAAAATACCTAGACATGGTGTGGTCCAGACTGCATTTCCATCAGAATGACAAAACACGGATTCTGAAATGCCCTCCTAGCATAAAACATCCCCAGACACCAGGTAAATTACAACGATAAACATTAAAATGCATTATTGAGTCCACAAGAAGGTGCCAGAAGGTCCCAAAAGGTCTCTATACCTGCCAGCTCAGAGTCCTGAGGAGACTAAGGGGAAATATTTCTGCTCATGGAGGGTCAGAAGTGGCTTCCTAGGTATTTTATCCTTGTAATCAAGGAGTCTTGTCATATGTAAACATAAATATATGACATTAAGTAGAACCAACCTCCTAGTCAAACAATTACATAATATGGCACATTGTGTTCCATTATGAAAAACATCTTTGATCTGTCTGTAAACTAGGTTAAATATAAAATCTAAATATTTAACTATTGGAGTGAATCTTTTCATTTCAGTCGCCCAAATTATTCCATATATTTTGTTTGTTGTTTGTATATTAAAAAGCTCTAATTTTTCAGACACACCAAATTTCATTGGAACTATAATATTAAAAACAAAACTTCAAGGCAAGGAATAGTGGCTCATGCTTGTAATCCCAGTGACTTGGGAGACTCATGAGGACTGCTTGAGGCCAGGAATTTGAGACAAGCCTGGGCAAAAGCAAAATCCCATCTCTAAAAAAAAATAAAAATAAAAAACAACAAAAAAACCCCACAAGAATACCCACATGTGATGCACACCAGTACTCCTAGCTACTTGGGCAGCTGAGGTGGGAAGATCGCTTGAACCCAGCATTTCAAGGTTGCAAGGAGCTATGATCATAGCACTGCTCTCCAGGCTGGGTGAGGAAGGAAGACCTCACATCCGAAAAAAAAAAAATACAAACTTTTCTGGTTCATCAAACTTCATTAGATAATTCCAAACTTCCAGGGTTTGCTTCTGCAAGCAGTATTGTAAAAGGGATATTCTGACTTTGGATTACTTCGTTACTTCTTAAAGTAATCAAGGCAGGCAGTAGATGGGCCATGCTCATCAACTGAAAGCGAGACAAACACTCTAGCTGTGTAATATGCATGTATAGATATATATGTTTCATTCTAGAAAGTTAAAGTTTTTAGAAGGCCAGACTTTGAACGGAATTAGAGGAATGCTCAGATAGTAGAGAATACAAAAAGCAGACACCATAACCATTAAAGTCAAAGTAAGCCAGGATTTATTTGCATTTTTTAATGGGCATGCAGAGGGAGGCAGGTGATATCACGCTGCTTACATCAAGCCACATGCACCGAATGGGCTAAAAGAAACAGTGGGATTATCGTGTGTCAGCATTCTAATCCCATCAGGCCTGTCAGCACTGTAATTTCCAACCTATCACTTAGTTTAAAATACAGTAGGCGAGAGCCTCAATGTTTGTTTTGTTCTGATGAGCCAGATGACTCAGAGAAGACTTAGAAATGGAATGCTTCAGAAAATGAGGGAGTCTTGAAAATTATATTGGTTTTGTTTACAGCAATATAAATTTATTTTTCCTATAAAGCAGGTACACAGTGAATCATGTTTCCTGGGGCCCAAATTCCTCAAATAGTAATTTTCTTCTCTGGTTGCCTGAAACCAGGAAGCTTTCAAGTTTGCCTAACTCAAGTGAAATAACTTTGTAAATGAGATCATCTTGGTTAACTGTTAGTTTGATTAAAATTTTCCAATGCAGCAAAAGACACACACTTCACAACATCCTTGCTTTCAGGGCCTTATATAATATTTCTCAAATATTTGTATTATTTGATATCACAAATAATATTTCTTATATTATTTAACATAAATTTAATTATATAAAATTTCTCTAATATAAGGGCACAAAACGCAAGGACAAAACTAGTAACATACCTACATTACTTCAGAAAACACCTAAGTATCAAGGCGTATAGATTTATTTCCATCAGAGTGGCAAGGTAGGTATTCTGAAACTCCTTTCTGGTATAAAACATATAGACGCAGGATGCACTACGATAGTAAATTTTAAATGCATTGCTGAGTTTACAGGAAGGTAAGGGACATCCCGAAGGGCCTCCCTACTCCCAAAAGAGAAAGCTGGTCCCAGAGTGGTAAATAAATACCGAGATTGGGCTGTCCTGGATGCGAACGCCTTTGGCAGGAACAGAGAGCTCTGATGGAAATGAGACCCTGGCAGACAGGAGACTAAATCTCTAAATGCTGCACAAATTCAGGACACCCAATGGAGCCCTAACCTCAGTAACTGTTGTTAGCCTGAAAATTGTCCTCTAATTCAGGGGTCCCCAACCCCTGGGCTGCTGACCAGCACCCACCCACGGTCTGTGAGGAGCCGGGCCCCGCAGCAGGAGGTGAGCAGCAGGCAAGTGAGCATTACTGCCCGAGCTCTGCTCAGATTAGTGGTGGCATCAGATTCCCATGGGTGCCCGAGCCCCACTGTGAACTGCACCTGTGAGGGATCTAGGTTGCGTGCTCCTGTGAGAACCTAATTAATGCCTGATGATCTGAAGTGGGACGGTTTCATCCTGAAAACCATCCCCCATTGAAAAGCTGTCTTCCTCAAAACCGGTTGCTTTTGACAAAAAAATGGCAGCCAGTCCCTGGGACCCCTGCTGTAAACGGTATCAACCCAGAAAACAGTTTGCCTTCGTACATGCCATGTGATTTCTAAAAATAATAGTAAATTTTCCACTGAAAATTGGTAGTCCTTTCCTCATACAATATGGGGTTTGAATTTACATTTTGTGTATAATCAGGGAAATCGCATCTACGTATAAACATTAACTTACAGTGCTCCCAGTTGACTAACCCTTCTTGGGCTCTGTCAGGAGTAAAGGAATATCATTATTAGATACCATTCCTAACCCAGGCTCCTCAGACTTCCTAGGAATTAAGTTTGGACGGGCAGTATTTAACAGTCAAATAATAATAATGTATGAGGGACTACAGCCTATCAGAGTTATAACACTAAAGACTTCATACAGTGGAAATATGAGACACAGAATCTAAAATGCCTTTTTATGAAAAAGTGATTGGCATTTAAAATTCAATGAGAAGATTAAGGAAAAAATGAGAAACAACTAAAGAGAGAATTAGTGATCCAAAAAAAAAAATTGAGAAAATTATACAGACCTGAGTACAGGGAGGTAAATAGATGAAGACAGAATAAAAATAAAATTGTCTAAATTGCATCTAATTTAGATTCATCTAAGAAGTGCTCAAACTTATTGGTGTTAAGGTTTATTTATTCTCTTAAAAATTACTGAAGAGAATCCCAGTGCATTTAAAAAGTATAATAAGATTTTATGTTGTTACATGTAAAAATATTATTTAAAAAGTCATATACTTGAGGGTTGAGATTCAATAAAATTAATAATTTTCACTGTTTCATCAAGTATATCATCCAGTAAAACTGTCTTTTTTTTTTTTTTTTCCTTAGACGAAGTCTTGCTCATGTCTCTTGTTGCCCAGGCTGGAGTGCAATGGCACGATCTCAGCTCACTGCAACTTCCACCTCCTGGGTTCAAGGAATTCTCCTGCCTCAGCCTCCCGAGTAGCTGGGATTACTGGCACATGCTACCATGCCCAGCTTATTTTTGTATTTTTAGCAGAGACGGGGTTTCACCGAGTTGGCCAGGCTGGTCTTGAACCCCTGACCTGAGGCCATCCACATGCCTCGGCCTCCCAAAGTGCTAGAATTACAGGCGTGATCCACCGTATCTGGCCAAAATATATTACTGCTTGTGTGCAGTGGTGAATGATATAATGACTACTAGTGCAGTTTGGTATAAATATTATGGTCTATGCTTAGTTGCCAAAATTTCCTACCATTGCTTTTGCGCCTTTTGTGGAAATGTTAACATTTAACTCTGTTAAATAGAAAATAATAATAATGAAGAAAGAGTATTAGTCAGAAAGTAATCACCTATTTAAAAAATAAACAGACAAAAATTAAATTGACAGAGAAGTTCAATAGCAAACATCCTATGCCAGAAGGCAGTAAAAATATATACATACAACTTAAAACTTACACATTCATATTTATTCAAGCTATCTTTACAGAACAAAATTTCAAGAGGAAAATAAAGTTTCAGATAAATTAGAATTGTGAAAGTTAACTATAACAGAACTTATTAAAAGCAACTTCCAAATATATATTCCAAGAGAGGAAAAATAAATTCAAAAGCAATACCTGAGATTCATAAAGGAATAGGCAAAGAAATGGGTAAACATGGGTAAACTTAAAAGACTATTCTTCATATACTATGTTAAAAATATTTAATTTCCAGAATAAAATATATAAGTGTGTAAAATCAGGGTAAGAATAAAATATAAGCTTTTGTGGGTGACTAGAGCCAAAAGCATTCTAAGGTGTGTACATTTTCAGGAGGAAGATGTACACAGGATAACAATAATTTTAGATTTTTGAAACATGCTTATAGATAAAACTTAAAAGCACAGCACAAAAAAAAATAGAGTTTTTCTACGTGACTTCTAAATCAAGTTAAATTTAAAATGAATTCAAGGAAAAAAAATACGGTGAAGAGAAAAACGATATAGAAAACATAACAAATAGAAAGAATACAAAGAGATGGAAGCAAAGGAAAAAATGAAGTACCACAGTGGATGTCGACCAACATCTAATTCACAGGACTGAAGTCATCTTCTGTGATTAAATGTAACAAAATTGTCAAAAACGTATGTATTTTCAGAAGAAATGCACTAAGGAAAAAGAGAAAGACTAAAAACGTTGTGGTGAAAGATGAGCCACACAAATACTGACCGAAATAAAGCACGGTAGCTCTATTAACATGGGGTGAGCGTAGCGTGAAGGGAGGACATTACATAATTAGGAAACTGTCCATTGAAAAGGAGGTTATTACAATTTTAAATTCATTTCTTCATATCGGAAAATGTTGCTATGTAACAAACACCCAGAACTTTGTGACTTAAAACAATCACATACGTAGCTCACAATTCAGTGGGTTATTTTCAGCTTGTGTGATTAGAGGGACAGGGTCACCTGTCTCTCAGGAGCCAGCAATCTGTCCACGGCCTCCTCGCGTTAAGTGTTAACAGGAATCCCAAGAGCAGCTAGAACCGGGAAAACCAAAACACTTGGAATTTAAGGTTTCTGCCATTTTCATGTTTCCTAATATCCCTCCTGTCAAAACGAGGCACAAGGCTGAAGTCAAGAGGTAGACCAAGACTCTGAGTCTCCGTGGATGGAAGGACTTGCCACAGCATATCATAACGGCGTGAATTTAGGAAGGAAATCGTATGGTCACTTTCATAATCAACTTCAATGCATTTAATAACTCGCCTTAAAATAAATAAAGCAAATATTGGCAGAATTACAGTCAGAAAATTCTAAAATAAAATTAGAAGACGCAAAGCATCTCCCGTTAAATCATATATTTATCACTCAAAAAACTTATTAAAAGTATTAAAAATTATTAAAAGTGATTTCAGAGACACATTAATGAGCCTAACCTAACAGGTGTATAAAACAGCTCCCACGAAACAAGTCCTGAACACACCTCAGGTACACACAAAACATTAAAACATTTAACTACTTATATTTTGGGGGTTTAACTTACATATAGTAAGTTGTATACATTTTAATTGTACATATTTTACTATGATAATTTTGTATGATAATTTTAGGGTTTTGTTAGATGTCCTCTATCACATGAAGAAATTTCCCGTTTATTCCTAGTGTTCTGCATGGTATTTAAAACTTAAATGCTTAGTAATTTTAGAAAATTTATTTTTCTGCATCTTTTGAAAAAAGTAATATGCTTTTTCCTTTATTATGTTAATGTGGTGAATAACTGATAGATTTTTGAGTGTTTAACCAATCTTAGATCCTGGAATAGTGCTTTTGACCTATTGCTGGATTCTAGTTTCTCACATATTTTTTAAGATTTTCAGTCTATATTTATGACAGATAGAATATTGTTTGTAAATTCCCTTCCTTTTAAGAACTTTGTCAGATTTTAATATCAATTATGTGGTACTTTTATTAGGCAAGTTATGAATTTTTTTCTTCCTTCACTATATTCCGATAGAGTTTGTAAGATTGGTATTATTTCTTCACAAAATATTTGATAGAATTTACCAATGAGCCTTTAATACCTTTTTAAAATTATGAATCCAACACACACGTTTTTTTTTTTTTTTTCCTATATCTTGGTGAGTCCATCTCAGTGACTTGTGTCCTAAAAAAGATTTTTTTTTTTTTTCCATTTCATCTAATCTGTTGAATTAATTGGCCTGAGGATTTTGGTATTTGTGTGACCTCCCTTCTTTCATCCCTCATACTGGAAACTTATTTTATTTTATTGCTTGATCAATCTTGTTAACTGTTCTTCAGTTTTATCAGTCTTTTCAAAGCATTAGATTTGTCTCTGCTGATTTTCTCCACTGTCAGTTTTTCTATGTTATTTATTTCTACTTTCATTTTTATCGGATCCTTTGTTCGACCTCCTGGGTTTAATTGGCTCTTAATTTTGTAGCTTTGTAATTATAAGCTGAGATGATTATTTAGACTTCTCTTCTAATATTTGTTTCAAAATAATTCAATATAAAATGTTTTAATTTCTCTTGCTTTTCTTCTATGACCTAAGTAATTCAGAAATTTCTTGTTTAATTTCGAAGTATTTGGGGATTTTCTAGCTGTTTCATTTATTTTTGATATGTTTTAATACTGTTAATGATTTTGATTCTATAAAGGTTAAGTTTTGATTTATTGATCAAACTAATATATCATGGGACTATCAAGATGAAAGTTCCATGTTCACCTGAAAAATGTGTATTCTGAAGTTACAATGTTCTAGAAATGTCAGTTAGGTCGGTTTGATTGGTAGAGTTGATTAACTCTTCCACATTATTACTTACATTTTTCTCGGTTTTTCTATCAGTTACTAAAAGAGAGGGATTAAAATCTCTGTTTGCCCATTTCTCTCCTCATTTCTGCCAGTTTTTACGTCACAATTTTTTGAAACGCTGTTATTAGGTGCATTTAATATTGTTTTTGCTGCCTGTTTAATGGTACGTTTACGGTCTTGAAACTTTTGTCTTTATTTTTGGCTTACTGATTGTCTGGAAGTCTGCCTTTTCAGAGCAATGCTGCCACACCGGTTTCTTCATGCTGACTGCTTTCCCGGTCTCTCGGGTTCTTTTCATGAACATTCCACCAGCGTCTTTCTTGACATTTCAGGTGTGTTTATGTAAACAGCATATTGCTGTTAATTCATCAATCCCTGGATTAATTTTTGTTCACAATAATGATTTCTTCTTTTTACGTGCCGTGCTCAGCGTATTTTAGTTAATGTGCCAATGAGTATCGGTGTAAGGCTACCATCTCAGAAGATGTTTTCTTTCTGTCCCATTTATTTTTTGTTCTGTTTCCATTTTCCTGACTCATTTTGGATGATTCCTATATGTTTAGTACTCTTTATTTATTGTTGTCTTTTAGTGATACTTCTTTATGTGCATCTATGTGTCTCTGTGATGTCAGTATATTTCAAAAAGTTTAATGCAATAAAATGTAAACAATATCTCACAATGAAAATAGAAAGACACATGAGTAAACAAAGCAGACAAGTTCAATAAAATGCATACATCTGCGGATTTATCATCACACATGAAAGAACACATTTGTAACACATTTTTGGTTCATATTGTATATTTTTTCTTATGTGTATGAATATTTATGATAACGTTTTGAAATTGAATAAAAAGTACTTTCATTATTAAAAGCCCTATTCCAATTTCCTATGTGCAATTCCCTGCCTTGAGCACACACTTATTTTCGACTTCTTCATTTACGTGTTTAAGCAGGCAAAGCTTACAATTTCTATTTATTTTTCTAAATATTGCTTTTAGTATCAATGCCTAGAAGTTAGGTAAAACTGCTTGTAAAATGTACATATGCTAACCACTGGCCCTGCATAAGCTATTAATGTATACAGTGCTGCTCTTGGAGGCAAATGGAGGACTTCAGGCAATTTGTGTTTCCCACGTCCTGTACGTCATTTGGCTGAGGTTTTTCACTAATACAAACCATCAACATTATACATGAAAAAAGTACTCAATTCAAATCCACCTTAAAAGCAATTTTAAAGCAAAAAGCCACATTTAACAAGACTTCAGCTATGTTCTATATTAACAAAACAATACATCACTGGATTCCTATAATTAGCACTCTTCCTTCAGGAATTTACCTAGGAATAATTTACTGGGACAGAAACAGCTATATAAGAATTCATCTATTGTGCCCAAGGAAACACACCTGTATTTGCAAGGATAAAGTAAAAAACCCAATCCTTCAATTTCTCCTTCAAAAAAATCATATTGTAACTACGATTTAAAATGTTACTCTAAGAAGATCAATTGTTTTGAATGTTATTATCTTTCAAAGTTGATTTACTTGAACAAAAATTGCTATATCACCTTCAGTGCTGTTCATCTTCTGATGCACACTGAAATATTTATCTACAATCTGAACTCAAACTCACATATTCATTTTGTTAAGACATCTCTCAGCAAGTATACTCAGGTAAAACTGCAATTTATCAATTAAAAATAAGAAGATTCGTTTGCTAATTTCAAGGAAATGGCAGCAAACTGATGAAATGCACTCATAAAATGAAAGCAGTGGCATCTATAACAAGGAAATGAATCTCTGTCCTGCAATGATATGCAACATATTCATAAATATACTTTAATACATCTGCACTGAAGTACTATTAGACAGCCGGCCTGCATACCAAGCCATACGTATTGTAAAAATACCCCCATATATTTATCATTCTATTTGGCAGTTTCTATATTCATGAAAGATAATTTTCTATGGGAAAAATTTATATGATAACCATCTATTAATTCATATGTATATATAAAATAAAAAATGACCAGTACATGAGGTAGTGTATAAACAATAAAATGAGCAAGATAGATAAAATGCCCAAAGGCCGCTATCAGATTTGAATAATATTTTAGTCACTTACATTTAATTTTCACCACTTCGAAGTACAAGGAGAGTTTGTGATCATACCATACCACGCCATAAAGACAAATAGTTGACATTCCCAGTGAGAAGCCTCAGCATCAAAATCAAATATAGTGTCATCCTTGTTGACTGTATTTATTATACATTATAATTTATAGAGATGACCCTAGGAATTCACGAGGGGGGTCTTTCCTACTTTTGCGTATATTGAGTGGAAATGGTCTAATTTTCAATCTTCTCTGAAAGATCATTTTCATAAGTGATGCTTTAAAATTTTTATTTTAGCTTTATTATCAGCTAAACTAACCTCCAATTCCTCCGGTGTTTCTACTTGACGATCAGTTGGACGAGTCATGGGCATGGTCTGCTACCTTGTTCCCTAATGTCTGGAAAGGAAAGTTGGGAAGCTTGGAAATGGATCTTCTGTAGTCCATGTTCTGATATTTGGAGTCTTTGATCTGTACCTTGTATTATTATTTATCATCAGCCTGCACTAAAGCAAATAATTAAATTGGGAAGAAGCCACTTCCTAATGGAGACTTCTTCAGCACTGAGCCATTTCCCCAGGGAAAGCCATTTCTCCGTAGGAGCATTTCTTCTGCACAACGAAGGTATTCAGCCTTCAGATGCACCAGTGGGTCCAGACAGTTGTACAAAGAGAACCCCTTGCTTCATAGACTCATCACGCGCAAGTGGAAAAGGAGGGAGCTTTTTAGCAATGAAGCATATTGCAGGCTTTGCAAAGGGCAGCATGAAAAACAAGGTGCTTCTTGTAGCAATCGAGAGCATGTCTCACCCAACAAAGGTGTCACACAGCTGAGGAGAGACTGCAAAATGTAAGCACTCTGCCTGCTACATGCCCAAAGGATAGGCTTCCTTCACTGGGTCTTTACAATTTCTATCAGCGCGTCATCTGCTGACACAACAGAAATTAAGGGCAGTGTTAGCCGTCTGACATTCTAGTGGAAGCAGTAAATTTCAGATAAAGCACGCAGTCATGTTGTCTGGGTTAATCTAAGGACTAGTCTGTAAATATTGTTAGCTCAAAATTGTAAAGTAGTTCCAGAAATAAAGGGGTGTGTACCATTTGCAACATATTTGGCATACAACATATTCCGAATCCCTCATGTGCGAGCTTTCCATGCATCTGGAGTGTTTGAATTCAAATAGCCTTGTTCAGAGAACTGTAAATGCCCATCTCCCTGATGGGAATGCCAGCTCCTTAAGAAAGCGTTGGTGGAAAAACAAAACCCATCTCGTGACTTTAGACAAAATGCGGAGGCCTGAATTTTCAGAAAAGTCCAGTCAGCACTTACGTTTCCTGAACCGCTTTGTAAAACCCAAAGGAGTACTCGGGAAGAGGGTGGGTGTGAGGGCCACTGAACACAGCGTTTTTCCAATTACAGAAACACCTGCGCTGTGTGGCTTTACGCTGATCTGTTGTGAGCATTTTACAGAGTGTTTAATAGGCCTTCAAATTCCTCTTTCTGCAAAACCCAAAATGGGCTGGGGTGTTGCCGGCAGGCTAGGGGCCACATGAGGCCTCTTGCTGGGAGTAATTGCATACCTGAGCCACAGTGGAGCATGCGTGGCCTGGGAGAGCCTCAAATGCCACCCAAAGACAAACTAATTAACGGCCTCTGTGTATTGGCTTCTGGGAGGGAAAAAAAGGTTGTTTTCTTTTACTTAGTGAGAAACCATTGTTGGAAAAAGCAATGACTCAGCTTTTCAGCAGTGAAACTATTTACATGGGCAGGAAAGGCTTGCAAAAATCCTGCTGCAGACACATTATTTTCTCTTTCTTTATCCAGTTGTGGTTCAGGTAGAGCCACACATTTTCAAACATCTTTTTGAACATCTATTGCTTAAAATAAATGTACTTTGCCGCCAGAGGACTTGAACAATAATTACCTTAATTATTTCTGTTTACCCTTGGAGAAATGTGGGATCCGGAACTGCAATGTGAGAGTTGCTGGTCCTTAAGTACTCCTTTTCCGTGTGGTTGGCAAACGCTAAAGGATGAACATGAAGTTTATCTGTGTTTACACCGTGGTTTCAAAAACCACACTTCTAAAGTGCAGCTCCAGCATTTTTTAAACGCTGCCAACTGTATGTTGAAAATCTCCTCTGGAGTAAAACACAAATGAGGTAGCATAGTTTGCTTTTCTGAAGACAAAACTGCATTGGCAGTCCTTTCCAGTATTATTGTTACTGTGATTCCAAACCTCAAAGTAAGAATGGCACATTAGTCGGGAAATGGCATGAAACGAATATGACTTATGTCACCAGGAAAAGGAGCACAGACTAAGCCCTTCTTACACATTGTTGGTGGAAGGCAAGCACCACCCTTCATGCCTTCATGTTCTTAACTTTCTCATTAAAGAAACAAGTCCAGAAAAGTGGTGCCTTCTTATTTTAATTCTAACTGCTTAATTTGTCAGTGATATGGGTTAAATTAGAATATTTTTCTTCAGCAATGCTTAAATTCACTGAAAAATAGCTAAATTTAATCATCTGTCCTCGAGGACTTTTAAAAATCACATAGCAGAAAGAAATAACGATATCTGTCATTATGGCAATAAACTACAGTGTGAAAGCCACGACGTGCAAAGGACACTACCAGCAATAACGACAATTGTACAAGAATGCCAATGTGTGTGTAGCCCAAAAGTTATTGAATATTACTTTTAAAATCCAACTAATAATAAGCCTTATTTGAGCCATTGGCTGTGCCATCAAAGCTGCCATGTATCTAAGAATAAAATGGCTTTTTGTGTCTCCGTGCCTCATCTAGAACAAAAATGTGTGCCCACTATGTTAAGGGAGTGCTCTGAGGCTGAACCTTCACATCTCTGCAGGTTCTGTTAGCACGTACCTGAGAAGGAATTATGGGAATTGGAATTATTCCTGTCACACCCAACGCATCAGAGTGAAGGGGCTTTGGTAAAAAGCAGGATGCAAAATGCCCACTCCAGGAGCTGTCTTGAAAGGCAGCTACCGGAAGAGCAGTTAGAACCTTCAGACCAGCTTTGCCCAGAGGCTGCCTGAATGACTTGCCCTGACCCTCGAAATGTGAAGGTAAACCTGTGTCTGCCAGCATTCCTCCCCCTTTAGGGCTTGCCAGCTCCGGGCAGGCTTCACTGGCACCAGGGACCTCACTCCGAAAACAATTTACATAACATCTCCCCTTCCCAGTACAACGCCAACCTCTTCCTCTGTTCTTAGGGCATACAAAATCACCGTGGTCTGTGCATATACCCTGGACTGCAATTCCGTTTATATATATATTCTCGAGGAAAACCGTTTGCTTAGAGATTCGCCTCTGTCTTTTATTTCACTGTGATGCTGTGAAAGTGTTCTGAAGGTAAAGTAGGCTCTCGGGTAGCACCATTGGCCCTGACCAGCCATTCCAGTGAGTACATCGCAGCTGTGGTTGGGGCTTCTGAAGTTTCTCGGATTACAGCCAAGTACCAACTTTAGAACTTAACTAAAGGGTCATAGATGATTGCTGTAATGTTGTTCAATTCACTTGTAGAGGAAGTTAGATCTTTAAAAGTTTGAGTGACTCTGGCACTTTGTATAAACTTTCAACTGTGTATTCTGTAAAAAAGTTTTCAAATTACCAATTTCTTTTCCCCCCACAACATAGAGGTGAAGTAGGAATTAAGAGCTGTACCTAAAACCAGTGGGAATCATATTTGAAGGTGTATTTGTGGTATTAGAATTCCTTGGATTATACCCCCATTTAATTCGAAACCGCATTTTCTCTCTTGGTTTCTTATTGTTTCACTTTCCCCCTAAGCAATCAAAACTTCATTGGTTCTTAATTTACCTCATCCTTCAAAGGAATATATTAAGGTTAAATTTGTGTTCTTTATAATGACTGTAATTTTGTAGAAAGTGTCTTGTATAAAAAACTTATTTTAAATAATATTTGCTAGTGAACTTTCCCTCATTTTCATTCAATTATAGATGGAATTAAATCTTTACTCAAATGGGGAAAAAAAATGTTTGTCATACTTATATAGCAAAGTGAAGACCTTAAATATGTAGAAATGTAGTGTCGGTGTATCAGTCTGTTTCCACACTCCCACGCTCCTGATAGGGACATACTGGAGACTGGGCAATTTACAAAGGAAAACGGTTTCATGGAGAGCTCACCATTGCATGTGGCTGTGGAGACCTCACAATCATGGTGGAAGGCAAGGAGGAGCAAGTCACATCCTATTGGACGGCAGCAGGCAAAGAGAGAGGCTTGTGCCGAGGAACTCCCCTTTTTAAAACCATCAGATCTTGTGAGACTTACTCACTATGATAAGAACAGTACGTGGGAATTCAACATGAAATTTGAGAGAGGATGCAGACAAACCATATCATTCTGCCATTTAAACAAAAGCTAGGCCAGGCACGGTAGCTCACACCTGTATTCCCAGCACTTTGGGAGGCCAAGGCGGGCAAATCACCTGAGGTCAGGAGTTCAAAACCAACCTGGCCAACATGATGAAACCCTGTCTCTACTAAAAAATACAAAAATTAGCTGGGTGTGGTGGCGGGCACCTGTAATCCCAGCTACTCAGGAGGCTGAGGCAGGAGAATCGCTTGAACCCGAGAGGCAGAGGCTGCAGTGAGCGGAGATCATGCTATTGCACTCCAGCACCTGGGTGCAGACAGGCCAAGACTCTGTCTCAAAAAAAAAAAAAAAAAAAAAATGAGAGAGAAGCTGAAATGTTTGTTTCTGGCTGGATATCTTATCAGTCAATGAGGTTTTGTTCTGGAAGTGACTGCAGATGGAAACAGCTAACGGCAACCCAAGGACAGTGGTGCACACGTGCTCAGTAAGCGTTGAGGAAATGTTTGCTGATGGCAGTGATGAGCAGAAGGTGCTGCCGCTCAGTGTATGTTCAGAGCGATTTCTAATGACCCACAGGCCAGATCATTGCCTGTGAATTATGTGATCGCAGCACTCCCACCTCTAGGCAGGCCTTAAAACAAACACAGTCTATTAGGCTCCAGGACAATCGCAGAAATTATTTAGTTTTTACAATGATTTAAAAATGTGCGTAAGCATTGCAGCTATACGAGTGCTTTTTTTTTTTTATTTTTATTTTTTTACAATTCCTACTTGGTCTCTCTTCTTGATGTAGATCTTTAATTGATTGCAACTCTCCTTCATTCCATTAGTACAGATTTTTTATTACTTGACTTAGATTTCTTTGACTTGATTATGGCGCAAAAGCGGTACACACTCAGTGTCACCACACCTCGAGCACCCGTGCAACCTTTCTTCTCACTTTCAGTATTCAAGGCATGACATAAGATAGCCAATACTTTATTACCAGATAAGCTTTGCGTTGGGTAATTTTGCCCAGCAGAAGGCTAATGTGGGTGTTTAGAGCACATTTAACGTAGGCTAGGTCAAGCTATGACATTCGGTGTAGTAAATGCATTATTCCTGACTTAGGGTAATTTCAAGGTATGATGGGCTTGTCAGGACCATCCCGCAGTGTAAGTTGAAGGTATCTGTGCTGAGTCATACCAGAACCACTTTAATAGGTCTATTTGTAAAGACGCCAGAAACAGAGCTAGAATGGCTTCAGAAAAATCCCTAAACTGGAGAGTCAACTTAACACAAACTTCCTCACTGTTAAACTGGAAAGCCAAATGTTTAGTGAACTTGGAAGTATTCCAATTAAAGATTCCATAGCCAGGTTGGTATCTATGCATATCCATGCATGGACATTTTACCACTGGTGAAATCAGGCTCTACTTAGCAGATGCTGGTTTGGGCAAAAATGACTCAGAGACTCTGCCTTGTTGGTCTTGATGTTCTCTTGAAAGTTCGACCCTATTATATTGTAGATGCTGGGTCACAGTGTAAGTGGGTTGAGGTAATACTGACTTCCAATAAAAGCAGTGCTACAATTTCATTGTAAGTCAGCATGACAACTGACCCAGCAGAAGACGGTCACAAAGGGGACTCTTTAGTGATGAAAACCATGCAGGAATATGGCGCGATTATAGGCGTATGAGGACCTGAAATGCATGTAAAATTGTTTCCATTTCATAAGAGTGATTTTAAGGAACTGAGAGAGTCACATAGAACCAGGAAGAAAATAATGAGAGTCCTTTGGAGGAGAGGCAACAGCACAAAAAAAAGTCAGATTCGATGAGATTACATCTATCCTTTGAGAAATGAAACTCATTCTACAACACTAAAATATTGCATAATAATATTTTCTTTTAAAGAGTACATTTAGCCATACAAACTGATTTGAAAACACAAACCTAGTCACTAAATACCCAGGAGTTGTTTGCTAGAGATTCACACGTGGAAAAGAAGCCCTTTAGTTTACAGGGATGTGAGATCAGCTACACATATTTGTTTGCTTCCAAGACAACTTGACATTCTTTTGGATTTGGTCTAACCGGGTTAACCAAGTGGACTGGAAATACTGCTGACACACATGGAAAGCTTGCCGGTCGGGCTGCTCTTATAAATGCCATATAAAGTGGACTAGAGAAGCAGGGATTTTACAGGAAACATGTTGTGAGTTTCCAATTTTGAGGCTATTATCTCTGTACTGCAAGGAGTAACACAAATAAAAATCTGAAACTGGGCGGCAGAAGAGAAGGCAGGGCGTTCCTCGGAAATATCATAGGAGTTTTGACTAGGTCCTAGGAGGACAGAGCTAGAAAAAGAAATTACTTTTTATATGCAATATATTTAGCTGAAGCCCTGGGGTGAAATGATAGGCTCGTGATGAGTAGATACTTTGGGACAAGTCAGAGGTCCCTGATTTAAAACTCCTGGATACTGTACTTAACCTTTAGAACTCTCCAAAAGCATACCGCATGCAAGTTGCTCCCTTGAAAATTCCCATTTTGAAAATAAAATCTAGAATGACAGAGCAAATTATGGCCCAGTGCCTGTGTCTAAAACACATATATGTGGCCTTTGAAGAGCGGATGGAGCTGGGAAAGGACTGCTGACAGGAAGTGGAGGTAGTGAGCTGTCGGGCTGCGCGTGAAAACGCCTTTCACTTTCAAAGTGGCGAATGTGCCCTTTAACACTGAGGTGTGTTACAGAGAACTGTTTCCTGATCATTGCCTCATATTTCCTGCTCGCATATATTTATTTTCTAAATGCAAATTTCTATTGCAGAAGTTCTTTTTGATCTAGAACTTTGTTTTGCCCAATCGATGTTTGTTCTCCAAGAGGCTAGATGTTAGGTGAGTTTGAGCACTTGTGAGGAAGCTGCAGAGCTTCACTTGGATGCGCTTTGAGCGAAGAAATGGCCCCTGACAAGGGTCACAGATACTGAGCAAGTGAGAGAAACAAAGTGAGCCTTTAGTCCACCCTCCTCTTTCACAAGCGGGGAGATACAGGTTTAGATATTTATTCCAACTCATTTAGCTTGGGAGTTTACAGAAGAGACCCTAAGCTCTTTTCACCCTGTTTAGTCCCTTTACCAGGAAATCTACTTACAGTCTAACTGGGTTGCTTTGTTGTTGTTTATCTGGAAAGAAAAATTATAAACAAACCATTATTGTTGACCTATCTTAAAAGGTGGCATAATTTTCTTGACTTTTTTCAAATCTTAAAGCATACATTATTAAGTGTCTGTAAATTATAGAAATCTCAATTCTCAATTATGCCACATTTTCCACTGTGCTGTGAGACTCCAAACTGGGGGCATATAATTGGTGGTAAAATTTTATGTTCCAACAGCTTTTCATGTGTCAACTGAAACAAATGAAATGTAAAATATTTTAAAAAAAACAAGTACACAGAAAACAAGTGTCCATCCATGGATGAATGGATAAGCAAATGTAATATATACGTACGATGGATATTATCCCGCCTTAAAAAGGAAGGAAATTCTGATGCACAACAACATGGATGAGCCTTGAAAACATCGTGCTGAGTGAAGTAAGCCAGTTATAAAAAGGCAAAAGGTAAACGCTATGCTTACACTTTTTTTTTGAAACAGAGTCTTGCTCTGTCACCCAGGCTGGCGTGCAGTGGTGGTGGGATCTTGGCTCGCTGCAACCTGTCTCCCAGGTACAAGCGATTCTCCTGCCTCAGCTTACCCAGTAGCTGGGACTACAGGCATGCGCCACCATACCCAGCTAATTTTTGTGTTTTTAGTAGATACAGGGTTTCACCATGTTGGCCAGGCTGGTCTCAAACTGCTGACCTCGGGTGATCCACCTGCTTTGGCCTCCTAAAGTGCTGGGATTACGGGCATGAGCCACTGCACCCAGCCTGTGTTTTCACTTCAATATGAGGTGCCTAGAGTAGCCATGTTCATCTCCAGAAAGTAGAATGGTGGTTGTAGCAGCTGTGGGGAGGGGCACCGGGCAGTTGCTTAATGGTATGGAATTTATTGAATACAGAATTTTAGTTTCGCAAAAAGAAAAGAGTTCTGGAGATTGGTTGCCCAATAAGAATGTACTTAACACTTCTGAAACGTACATGTAAAGATGGTTAAGATGGTAAAGTTTAGGTTACGGGAGCTTTAACACGAGTAAAAAAGAAAACAAAAAACTAGCATAAAAACAACAGCAGCAGCAGCAACAACAACAAACAAAATAACTCCAAGGGAAAAATCAAGTCTGTTTGTGAGAAAGTGAAAGGACAAGTTTCTTTGATTTTTATTGCTTTGGTTTTTAAAGAAGCAATAGGAACAAAGTTTGAAAAAAAAAAAAAAAAAAAAACAGAGGGAAAAACCAAAGCTGATGATAGTGACTTTTGTTTATTTACAATTAAGGCGGAATCACAATTTTAATGTGTGAAGAGTCAGCACAGCACACAGGATAAAACCTGAAAGTTTGCCCAAACCGTGTGCGTCTCAGTCCCAGCTCAGCCATCCAATGGTTGTGTGACCTCAAAGACGCTGTCTACAAAGTGCCCCCTGCTCCTCACGTTAACACAGACGCAATCACACCCCTATCTGAGGAGGATGTTGCAAGGGTGCAGAAAGGTTAAGATGTCCAAGCACACAGAAGAACTTAAAATCTGACACCTAATACACTCCATATAGTAATGTCACATTTAGACATCCAAAATAAAAATTAAAAAATAATTACTGGTTAATTTCTTTATAATACATAATCTATATTGTGTACTATTGGTAGAAATTATAATGCTCTAAATAATGCTTTTATTTGGTTGCAGAAATATTTTACATTCTTCCAAGATGGTTTTATTCCAACCTGTCATTTATAGTCTCTCTTAATATAAAACTTCAACAGAGAATTCCAAAGTTTTTGCATTTCTTTTTTAAATGACAATACCGAATAACGTTTCACACTGAAAGAAAAATAAGGAAAGAAATATGGAATTCATATTTTTATCAGACATACTGTCTGAGGAAGAACAATTACGTTTCTATTGTTAGGTACTGAATGCTGAAATCACAGCGATGATTGAATGATTCATTGCTTAGTTGTATTCACATATTTTTTTCTACTTTAGAATCTGCTATCAACTAGCGGTTTACATTTGATACTGATGATACTGCACAAAGGAATCCATCAGGATGAATAGCAAGTGACAAGGATAAGAATATCACATGGTACGTGTAAGATGCCTTCACTGTTAGAGTTTGCAACGTATTTCAAACAATGCATTACAGATGTGTCTTCACCAGATACCAATTAGACGGCCTATAATTGAGGGCAAGCCTGATGCTGTCTACCTGGGATAAGAGTCAGATCCCATTCAGGGTAAGCCTGACGCTGTGTACCTGCAGTAAGAGTCTGATCCCATGAGCTAAGGGCTCAGTCTCTCAAGTCTGCCCCCAACTTCAGTTGCCAATCACAAATCTGGACCTCCAGAATTTCTGACCAACCAACTAGCTAGTCTGTTCAATTAATTTGCTGGAGCAGCTCACAGAACCCAGGAAAATAATTCACATACATTTACTAGCTCATTTGCAAAGGATACACATGAACAGCCAGATTGAGGAGATAGATGGGAGGCAGTCTGGAAGGGTGCTTCTGTTCCTGTGGAATGGGGGGTGCAACCCTCTCGCATGTGGATGTTTGCTCACCCAGCAGCTCTCTGAATCCTAGAGTTAAGTGATCTTAATGGAGACTTGATCATGTAGGCATGATTGATCATTAGCTCAGACTCCAGGTCCTCTTGCCTTTCCAGAGGATGGAGTCATAAGACTGAAAGTTCTATCTTTCTGATAGTGGCTTGTTCTTTCCGGTGACTGGCCCCACTTAGCAGCAATAAGGGACATCTCAGAAGAAAAGACACTCCTATGATGCAGGAAATTCCAAGGGATTAGGAACTCCATGTCCTCAACCAGCGTCAAAGACCAAATACAAGAACAAACATGCACCTAGCACGCTTATCATTCAAGAAGTAACAGGGGTTTTTAGAGTTCTGTGGCAGGAATTGAGGATGAAGATCAAAATACATGTTTCCTATTATAAATCACAATATCACAGCTTTTCTCCTCTTGTTTTATAGTTTAACATTATTTTCAGATTGGATCACAATGGGAAGGAAGTGTGGATGCAGGAAGTGGGAGCACCTAAAATGTGTAACCCCATCCTACATTTGACAAGACTTTTATGACCATTTCCTATGCCATTTTTCAAAGGACTTGAGTATTTATTCAGCTAGTATATGCATTATGTGCATTCCTTTTAGTATTTCCAAGTAGAGAGAATGAAAATATCCTGTACATTGTGAACTAGGTTATTGACGGGGTTTCTCAGTATTACGTGGGTTTGAGGGGGGAAAAGATAATGTCTGAAAAGTTACTTGATCTTTTCAGTTACTATGTATTCCAGTAGAAAGGATGAATAAAGACAGGAAGGAAAAGTGGGAGGAAGAAAGGAAAGACAGGAAGAAAAGAAGGCAGGGAAGGAGAAAGAATTGAAGGAGAGAAAGAAAAAAGGGAGGAAGGAATAAAGAAGGAAGAAAGAAAGAGGAAAGGAGGAAATCTTTTAAAGCACATCTTACCTTTCAATATGAGACAAGTTAATTATTTTGAAATAAATATTTCAGATTTATTACTCCATTTGCAGAAGTTTGGGAACTACACGGTAAGAAAATACAGTAACTCTTCACCCAAAATGGAAAAGTGATAAAAATAAGCGTTATTCTTATATTCCCTTTGCACCCTTTGAATTGCTGTAGTTAAGTGGTAAAGTTTGAACATGTTAAGACATCTCTGTAAGTAACAGAGGTAGATGCTGCACTGAGGTTCTCTAAGTGCTGTGCTTGCTGGGTTTGGGGCAAGCACGGGGAGGGGAGAGCTGGCATTGTGCTGTCACCTCCGTCCCCTGGGCAGAGGAGGCAATGGTAAGCAACATAGAGCTGCAAATATTCTTTGGATTCCCATCATGTTCAATAGAAGAATTTCTGAAAATTGTGAAACCTATTCATACTCTTCTTAATCAGAATACTAGCAGGTAGCTGCAAACGTTCAATCTGTGGGAAGAGTGGATAATTTAGGTTCAAAGATTGGTATGTCAAAACCTGGGTGGAGTTAGAGCTGCAGGAGTCAGCTGAAGAATGCACACAGGCTCACTGCCCCAGCTCCCTGCAGATCAGTGTGTGCAGAAAGCAGCGTCTGCAGCCTGGACTCGCGTACACACGCTGGTGGGCTAGGTGTCTGGGGAAGAAAAAAGAATTTGCAGAAGGTCCTCAGGTGGAACTCACACTGTCACAGGCAAACCGCTGAAGCTAATCAGTGTGAAGCAGTATTTTGTGAGACCCCCCTTTACCTCCCACCCAGAGCTGGGTCTTCCTTTCATCTGTTATTCCCTGTATTCTGAGTGAGTAAATCTGTCTTCTCAAGGTTGCTTGAGGCATCTCTTCCTACTCATTACATTCACAATTAATTCTAGCCTTGAACATGTGGAAGGTGTGTGCTCAGCCTGGCCATCGGGGAGGTCCTAACTAGCATTTGGGTGGCTGCATTTTTTCACATGCTGCCTAAGCAGCAGCAATAGGGTGGCGGAGGACAGCGGGGTGATAGGTAGAGCAAACTGCAAAGTCCAAACCTCAATTTACACGGTGTATTCTGGAGCACGATGTCTACAAGCCTGGGGACCTGTCTGCATGGATATTTCTGTGAAATGAAACACCACTCTTGTACCATCTCCTTACCACGGATCGTCATATTCCTCCAAGGATGAGCAAACTACCCTTCCTTTACACATAAGCTCCAGTGCATCCCGGTGAAACCTGCCAAACAATCTGGGAATGAGAGAGCTCTTGAAATCTTCATGCCAATGGTGGGTAAGTATCTTGGAAAAAACATCCCTAAGGTTGAGTGATGCACAGCCATGTACCCAATCAGCAATAATTTCCACACCAAGCTAATGCAGATGATATTGCAAAAGGAGCTGTACATGTAAAAATCATTAGGCTAGATAGATTTTCATATACACTTGCTTTCTAAGCTCTTAGAAATAAAAATATATCACAAGTCTAAAATACTACCACAATAAAGAGTATTTCAATGAAAATAATAGTGGAAAAAAAACTGTTCAGAAGGTTTCAAATTTTTATAAAGATCAAATGGAATATTAAGATAGATTTCAAAGCAAAAATAACTAAAATTAGTGGAGAACTTGACCACAAATAAACAGATTGGTGAAAATAGATCCAAAATCCTAGAAAGAATCTGTGTTGCATGCACACGGCATTTCCATTTAAAGGTAGGAGGAAGCCATGCAAACACTGCTGCTGAAAGAGTTTGTCAGGTAATGGGGTAAAGAAGGACTGGCCTGTGTCATCACAGACACCAGCAGAAAAATTAAACAGTGAAATGACAGAGTAGCAAATATTCATTTGAAATGGATGTGTGTCTGCGTCTGTACCTGTGTATGTTACCAGTGGGCGGGATATAATGGCTTTTAAAAACATAAAACTGAAGGAAAAAATCAAAATGAAACAGATGAAAATATGTAACCATAGAAAATGTCTTATTAGTCAAAGAGCATTAACAAAATTAATGAGAAGCTCATTCACGTAATACCTTTAACATTTTCCAGGCTCAGAGGGCCCAAAACCAACTCATGATTTTACTACATCAGGCAATATTTTACTTTACCTTATTTAAATTGTGTTTTATTTTATTTGGACAAATGCTCACAGGGTAATGCTATGCATCAGGCATTGTTTAAAACAGTTTATTAACTTGTTCCCCCTGCTTGAAGATCAAAGTGCCGAGAAAGATGGTAATATGTCTAGTTTGCTTTCAGCGGGCATGGTCCTCTAAAAGTAGAACAAAATGTTTAGGTGTCGTAACCTGAAAAAATGGAGGGGAATATAAATAAAAACAGCTCCATTTTCTTCATTCTTCATGAATAACACCTATGTATCATGACCAAATAAAATTTTATTTTTTAAAAAATCATTTGAACAAAATACACAAACAGTTGTATATAGACCAAGCATTGGTTCAGGAATCTCTTTAATCTAAGACATGTAGATATTTGAAATAAAATGTATTGCCAAATGATTTAGGATATGCTAGATGTCCATAATTTTTTAAATATTCTGCTTTTGAATAACTTACAGTTTGCATAGCTATAATGTTATGCAAAATTTTATAAGCAAAGTATATGCAATAGCTGAGACAAAACCACTCCTCTATTATTACATGTTAATGACATCGCAGTCACAGATGACCAGTACAACCCCTTTATTATTACATCTAATGACATCGCCATCGCTGGACCAGTACAGACAACCACTATATTATTACATCTAATAGCATCACAGTCGCCGATGCCCAGTGCGGACAACCACTCTGCTATTACATG
>NW_022436979.1:21770873-21819369 GCF_009761245.1 Sapajus apella | reverse complement strand
GCTAGTGACGTCACAGTCGCCGATGCCCAGTGCGGACAACCACTCTGTTATTACATGCTAATGACATCACAGATGCTAATGACCAGAACAGATTTGTCACTGGCATTATCTACACAAATAATAGAAGCACAAATATCAGAACATTATATTGTACTTTTATAATTAGGTAAAAATTAATAAAAATGCCAATACTTGGAGCAAGCTAAGGTACCACAAACTTTAGAAAATGAGAGGAGTTCTAAATCAGCAGGTGTGCTGAGAACAGAGTGTCTTTAGACTTAATGGGTTGCTCATTGGATTGAAGCCAGTTGACACCACTTTCAGTCAAGAAAGTAAAGAACAAAATTAAAGCTACTGATGAAAGCTCAGAAATAAACCACCTGACCTATGTCTAAAGGAAGTAGACAATTAATTAGGGGTTACGGAGTATGTAGCTCTCCAGAAAGTGAACCTTGACTTTCACATATTTGAATTTAGTACATGATTCTGAAATGCATCATATTTTAAGGTAAAATTTTATTGACACATGAAATCAAAAAAATTCTTGCAACTCATAAGTATACAGCTGAATAAACTGTCATATTCTATTCTAAACACAACTGTTTAATCCCCACCCAGATCAAGAAATAAAACTTTATTTGCAACCCCAAAGCTTTCTTTATTTCTCCTCATCTCTCTCCTCCCCACAGGTAACTACTAAGGTAGACTTATTTTACTTGTCCTCAGTTTTCCGTAGGAAGACTCATACAGTATGGATTTTTCTCCTTCCTTTGTTTCTTCCTCTTTCCTTCTTTTCTTTTTTTTTTTTTTTTGGCTTTTCTGGTTGTCTTTTGCCCACTATCATGTTTGTGAGATGTATTTCTGTTACTGCATGTGGCAGAAGCTTATTCATTGTCATTGCTGAATGATATAATGTTGCATAAATATAAAACAATGTTCAATGCTAATTAAGAGACAGTACGTTGTTTCCAATTGGGACAGATTTTTATAATGTTTCGAACATTTGGAGTGGAATTCCAAAGTCATAGGATATGCATGTTTTTACTTTCATTTTCTAAAGTGGACTTATAAATTTATGCCCACACCCTGAATTCATGTTTTTACCAACACTTGGTTTTTAACATTTTTTAATTACAATAATTTTGGTATCTGTATAGAAGTACTCATTTGGCTTTAATTTGCATTTCTGTAATTACTAATGGACTTGACCCTTTTCATGTTTATTGCCCTTTTGAGTATCTTCACTGGGAAGGACTTAATGTAAATCTTTTCACAGATTTACATCAGTTGAATTTACATTCAACTTTTTTTATATTTGAATATAAATTGTAAGTTACATTCAAATTTATTTACCATTTCTATGGAAGTTATTTTATTTTTGAATGCAAGCCCTTTGAAAATTATATGTATTGAGTTGTCTCGTCATGTCCATAGCTGGCCTTTCTCAGTTCTCTTTGCTTTCAGGCTTATAAATAACGACACTTAAAAAAAATCACATTGCTATTAATGGCTATGCTATGATTTTCTTTCTTCAAGAGGATTTTCAACAAACAGGGTGCTTTTAATAGTCAAAGTTTCTTGAGTATAATGAAGCTCAAATTATAATATTTTATTCATGGTTAACACATATATTTTGAATAAGAAAAGTTTTCATACCTGAAGTTACGAAGATATTTTTCTATATTTGTTTTTATAAATGTTTTATTATAAAGTAATTAAATCTGCATTCAATCTGGACTTGATTTTTCTACACGTTATGAAGTAGGAGTTTTTCCATTTTTAATAGGGGTATCCAATTGATATAAAACCATTTATTGAAATGCTCTTCCTATTTCCATTGCTCTGCAATTTCACTTTTATCATAAATCAAATGTCCACTTATGTACAGTTTGATTTCTGGATTGTCTGTTCCAGGTCATTGGTCTATTTGTCTCTCCAAGCTACTTTTGAGGCATCCTTATAACAAGGCTTGGTATTGGATAGAGTAAGTCCTTTTCCTCTGTTCTTGCACTGATTTTCTAAAAACTTTAGTTTTACTTCTACTTCTACTAGAAATCCTGTGGATTTTGAATGAGATTTTATTGAATTATAAAAGGCATCTGGGAGAGCTGACACCTGGTCCCCAGGATCTGATGACAGTGACATTATGTGGGTGAGGTGCAGTGCTGCCAGATCTGAGAAGCATTAATTGCTGTGCTGCGTCCTTATTGCGTGTAAAGCGAATGCACCGTTCAGAAAGATACACATACCACTACGTGTGGCTTTAATGTTGAGTATTGTCAGCATATGAAACCTTCCTTTTAGCCAGTCACCATGGCTCACGTCTGTAATCCCAACACTTTGGGAGGCCAAGGTAGGTCGATGACTTGAGCCCAGGAATTTGAGACCAGCCTGTGTAGCATGGTGACATGTCATCTTTACAAAAAACACAGAATTTTGCCAGGTGTGGTGGTGCATGCATGTAGTCCCAGCTACTTGTGAGGCTAAGGCAGGAGAACTGCTTGAGCGCAGGAGGTCAAGGCTGCAACAAAATATAAATAAAAAATAAAATGAGGGCCAGGCGCGGTGGCTCATGCCTGTAATCTCAGCAATTTGGGAGGCTGAGGAGGGCAGATAGTCTGAGGTTAGGAGTTTGAGACCAGCCTGGCCAATATGGTGAAACTCTATCTCTACTAAAAATACAAAAAATTAGCCAGACGTGGTGGCAGGCGCCTATAATCCCAGCTACTCGGGAGGCTGACGAAGGAGAATTGCTTGAACCCAGGAGGCAGAGGTTGCAGTGAGCCGAGATTGTGCCACTGCACTGCAGCCTGGGCAATAAGAGTGAAATATCGTCTCATAAATAAATAAATAAATAAATGTGAGCCAAGATCATGCGACTGCACTCCACCCCAGAAGGTAGAATAAGCCTGTCTTGTTAAAAACAACAACAACAAAAACAAACAAACAGAAGCTACAACAAGAAGATATAAGACGCTTTTTGCCCTGGAGCCACAGACTCTCATCAAGCGCACACTATCATTAGGCAGTGGTGGAAGTGCTGTGGGCAGGTAGGCACAGGTGGCTCAGAAAACATTCCAGGGTCTCATAAATCTAATTATATTGCACAAGATGCTGAATATAATGTGAGATATGTAAAAGGTAATGATTGCATTAGTGAAAATATGATGAACTATATCAATGGAAGAGTTTTTCTGGTCATAAAGAAAGAAGTAATCTTTGAAAATTACCTAGATTAGGGATTGCAGTAAGGTAAAAACAAGTATGGGATGCATCTGAAATTTTTAAATAAAAAATGAAGTAATATAGTATTTTAAGAGTTAATATTTGTCATCAGAACATTCTCAAATTAAATCTGAAATTTGCAAAGTCATCTTAAGGCAAGGGAATAGCTCCTAGACCAGGAAAACGTCACTTTCATCTGCCACTTGAATATTATATGAAAAGCCAGTTGCCTTCTTCAAGGGAAGTGAAATTTCCACACAAGCACAAGATGCTGGTGCTGCTTTTGACACAGGGTGATACCTGACAATCAGCTAGCCAGGATTACTGCTTTATGTGGCTGGCGACTGTTTGTAGCACCCTGGAATTCTCAATGTCTTTACTGAATGTTCCGCCACCTCTTTGCACTGACAGCCAAATGTATGCACCTAATTCTGCCACTCTGCACACAACTCAGAGGGAGCATATGTTACTTTCATTCTTTCTGGGCACTACCAGGCCACTGTTTTTCCATACTCATTAGGATGCTATTCTGAATGCACTTCTTTGTCATATATTCTCATTCACTGAGGAGTTAACCTCTTGTGTCCTATTCTACCTGGTAGACACAGCTACACAGACAACCCATCTAATATTACTGCCCCAGTTATTTGGCCTCCTAAACTCTAATGCTCTTGGAACATCTTACTTTTGCCACTGATTCTTTGACTGCTGTATTTTTCTCCTAATCATCAGCTATTTTGTGTCTTCAATTCCTTATTTAGCAAGTTTATACTTTATTACGTTAATTCAATCAGTATACTCAAACTTTTTTACCTGATTGTTCTAGAAAACTGGACTCAAACAGCTTCATACCTGAATTAACCCTTTGCTCCCAACTACTTTAATTCTTTCTACTTCCTCTTTAAAACAGAGCGAGGTGGAGAAATTTCAAAATGATATACATCAGTGTCATGGCAAATTTACAATACTCATATCAAACACATTGCTCCAGTTTGACAGATTTTCATATTTCTCTAGTGTTTTTCTTCCTTTATCTTTAATAGCAATGTCCCATCTTTTTCAAACTCTTAAAATTTTTTATGCCATCAGAAGCCTCCTCACTCATAGTCAGTATCCTTGCCTTATTTAATATTGTGCAGATTTAAAAGGCCACGAAACAGGAACTAGGGTTTTCCTTACAGTAGGGATGTCAAAAGCTGCAGAACATTTTTTCCACCCTAACAATGAGAGAACACTAGATAATACTCAAATTAGAACTTTTTGTTGAACATATTAGATAGCAAAATTCACAAGATAACCAGTTGAGCTACATCCTTAAGAGTGACAAGCTTATTTAAGAAGAGATGGAAAATGCAAATTGTTTTACATTTGGCAGACTATGGGAGGAATTGGCAACTGCCATTGAAGCAGATTTTTTAAAAAGCTTAAATTCTCATAAATTCTTAAAGAACTGGGCAGAAGACATATTTGAAGAGAACAAAGACTTTCTTGTCAGGAATTATGCATGCTAGAAGATTATAGTGATATCTGTAAAGTATTGACAGAAAAAAAATATAAATCCAGAACTCCTTATCCACTGAAAGGGCCTTTCAAAAATGAAAGTGAAATAATGCTTTTTTTCACAAACAGAGGCTGAAAGAACTCACTGCCAGCAGCCCTGAATGCAAGAATTTTAAAGGACAGGCCGGGCACAATGGCTCACACCTGTAATCCCAGAACTTTGGGAGCCTGAGGTGGGTGGACTTTTACTCCAAAGGCTGAGACAGGAGAATCACTTGAACCCAGGAGGCAGAAGTTGCAGTGAGCCAAGATCGTGCCACTGCACTCCAGGCTAGATGACAGAGTGAGACTCTGTCTCAAAAAGAAAAAGAAAAAGAATTTTAAAGGACATTCTTTAGACAGAAAGAATATGATATATAATAAAAATTTAGATTGACACAAACAAATAAAGAACACAAGAAATAGAAAAATTGGGAGTAAATGTAAAAAGATAATTGATAATAACAGAAAAAAAAACAAGATTTTGGAAATATATAACACGTAGAAATAAAATATATGACAAAAAGACCATAGAGAATGATTGGAAATGGAAATATATTGCTGTAATATTCTTCTACTACATATAAAGTAGTATAATGTTTGTTGAAGGAACACTGTGACAAGTCAAGGAACATGTTATAAACACTAACGCAACAACTGAAGTAAAACCAATAAGCACCCAGTAAGATAAAATGGAGGATGAAAAATGCTCAACCCCAAAGAAAGGCAGAGAAGTGGGAAATGGAAATGAAGGACACATGAAGCAGGTGGGAAAGAATGAGATGGTAGATTATTGATAGCCAGTAACGTCAATAATTACATTAAGTATAAATGCTCTAAACACAACAATTTAATGTCAGTATTGTCAGACTGGATTAAAATTCATATACTGTTTATGGGAAACTGATTTTAATATAAAGACATGTAGACATGAAAACTAAAGGTTGGAAAAAATAAACAATATAAGCTTTAATCATAAAAAATTTTAATAGTTCTATTTATATAAAGCAAAGTAATCTTAGAGAAAATATACTTTTCAAGAAAAGAGATGGGAATTATATAACTAGAAAGGAGTCAGTTCATCAAGAAGATTTAATAACCTAGGAATCTGCTAACTTAATTACAAAACTTCAAAAATACAGTTCCTAAAAACCTAAAAGAAATGAGTGGAGAAATAGTCAAATCCACAGTTATCATTAGATATATCAACAGTACTCTCTTGGATATTGATAGAACAGGTAGAAAAAAATAACAAAGAGAAGATGAGAACCACCCTATGGACCAATGCAACCAAGAGCAGAATAAACATTCTTTTTTGAAGTTTAATTTTTTTTTTAAGTTCTGGGGTACATGTGCAGGTTTGTTACATAGGCAAACGTTTGTCATGATGATTTGCTGTATCTATCACCCCATCACCTAGATGTTCAAGCCCAGCATGCATCAGCTGTTTTCCTTAATGCTCTCCCTCCTCACTGCCCTCCCCAACAGACCTCCATGTGCGTTCCCCTCCCTGTGTCCATGTGTTCTCATCATCAAGGAGACAGGGAGGTCAGGGCCGCCGTGAGCCGAGATCACGCCACTGCACTCCTGCCTCGGAGGTAGCATAAGCCTGATCTTGAATCCTGAGACTTTGCTGAAGCTACTTAGCAGATTACGAAGCTTTGAACTGAATCAACCAGGTTTTCTAGATATAGGATCATGTCATCTGAAACCAAAGACAATTTGAATATCCTTTATTTCTTTCTCTTGCCTGATTGCCCTGGTTAGAACTTCCAATACTATGTTGAACAAGAGCTGTGAAAGATGACATCCTTGTCTTGTGATGCTTTTGGGGGGGGAATGCTTCTAAGCTTTTGCCCATTCAATATGATGTTGGCTGTGGATTATAAATGGCTCTTATTATTTTGAGTTATGTTCTGTCGATACCTAATTTATTGAGAATTTTTAACGTGAAGGGATGCTGAATCTTATTTCAAGGCCTTTCCTGCCTCTATTGAGATAAACATATGGTTTTTGTCTTTAGTTCTGTTTATGTGATGAATTACATTTACTAATTTGTGTGTGTTGAACCAGCCTTGCATCCTGGGGATGGAGCCAACTTGATGGTGGTCTATGAGCTTTCTGATGTGCTGCTGGATTCAGTTTGCCAGTATTTTATTGAGGATTTTAGTATCGATGTTCATTAGAGATATTGGACGGAAATTGTTTTGTTTTGTTTGTATCTCTGCCAGCTTTCCAGTGGTTTGGAATAGTTTCAGAAGAAATGTTTCCAGCCTCTCTTTGTACCTCAGGTAGAATTCAGCCGTAAATCCATTTGAACCTGGGCTTTTTTTTCTTTTTTGGTTGGTAGGTTATTACTGCCTCAATTTTAGAATTTGTTATTGGTCTATTCAGGGATTCAACTCCTTCCCAATTCAGTCTTGAGAGGGTGTACATTTCCAGGAAATTACCCATTTCTTCTAGATTTTTCCAGTTTATTTTCACAGAGATGTTTATAGTATTTTCTGATAGTTGTTTGTATTTCTGAAGGGTCAGTGGTTGTATCCCCCTTATCATTTCTGATTGTGTTTATTTGAATCTTTCATCTTTACTTCTTTAATAGTCTGGTTAATGGTCTATTTTATTGATTTTTTTCAAATAATCAGCTGCTGGATTTGTTGGTTTTTTGAAGGTTTTTTCATGTCTCTGTCTCTCTTTAGTTCTGCTCTGAGCTTGGTTATTTTTCATCTTCTGCTAGCTTTGGGATTTGCTTGCTCTTGGTTCTCTAGTTCTTTTAGTTGTAATGTTAGGGTGATGACTTGAAATCTTTCTAGTTTTTTTTTTTTTTTTTTTTCTTTGAGATAATGTCTTGCTCTGTTTGCCAGGCTGGAGTGCAATGGCACAGTATTGGCTCACTGCAACCTCCACCTCCTGGGTTCAAGTGATTCTCCTGCCTCAGCCTCCTCCCAAGTAGCTGAGACTACAGGCGCATGCCACCACGCCCCACTAAGTTTTTGTCTTTTTAGTAGAGATGGGTTTCATCATGTTAGTCAGGATGGTCTCAATCTTCCAACTTTGTGATCCGCCCACATTGGCCTCCCAAAGTGCTGGGATTACAGGCATGAGCCACCATGCCTGGCCAAAGATCTTTCTAGCTTTTGATGTAGGCATTTAGTGCTATAAATTTCCCTCTTATCATTGCTTTAGATTCATTCCAGAGATTCTGGTAAGTTGTGTCTTTGTTCTCATTGATTTAAAAGAACTTCTTGATTTCTGCCTTAATTCCATCATTTACTCAGAAGTCATTCAGGAGCAGCTTTTAGTTTCCATGTAGTTGTGCAGTTTTGAGTGAGTTTCTTAATCTTGAAGTCTAACGTGTTGTATGGTGGTCTGAGAGACTGTTACGATTTTTGTTCTTTTGCATTTGCTAAGGAGTGTTTTTCTTTCAATTGTGTAATCAGTTTTAGAGTAAGAGAATGCATGCTCTTTTAAAGCATACATAGAAAATTCTCCAAACTAGATCACACATGGTTTTATAAATTAAATTTTAATACAATTAAAATAATTAAATATCACACAAAGTATGATTTAAAACGAAATGGAACTAAAACTAGAAATCAGTAGCAGAGAAGAATACAGCAAATATTTGAAATTAGTTGACTTTAAATAATTTGCTGATAAAAATAAATCAGAAAGAAAACTGGAAAATGTTTTGAATTGAATGTAACATAAGCATATCAAACTTTGTGGGCCTCACCTAAATAAAGCATTACTTGGTAATTTTAGCGTGAAATATGTATATCAATAAAGAAGAAAGGGCTCAAACTAATGATCTCATCGTTCATGCTAAGAAATTTGAAAGGCAAGATCAAATTAAACTAAAAAGGCAGCAATATTAAAATAATAAGGGGCGACATCAATAAAACTTTAAAATAGGAAAAGAGTAGAACAAAAGAGAACATCAACAAATTCAAAAGCTAGTTCTTTGAAAAGATCAAGATAATTATAAACCTTCAGCTAGATTGACCGAGAATAAGAGAGAAGTCACACATTGCTTACAACAGGAATGAGAGAGACTGTATTTGAAAGTAATGAGGAAATATTAGGAAAACAATTGTATGCTACCCAATTTGATAACTTAGATGAAAATAAGTTTTTTTAAAAGCTAATATACAACAGCCAAAGCTTACTTTAAAAATAATAGATAACTTGAATAACCATAAACCCATTGAAACAATTAAATTCTTAACTCAAAACCTCTCCACACATTAAATTCTGGGCCCAGATTTTTCTGGAAAGTTTTGAAATAAATAATATTTTGCACAATCTCTTTCAGAAAATAAGAGATACAGAACTCTCTCCAAGTTATTTTCAAAGGCCAGTATCAATCTTATACAAAATCAGAAAAAGACATTACAAAAAGAGAAAACTACAGACCAATATCTCTAGTGAGCAAAGAAAGAAAAATCCTTAAGAAATTTTAGCAAATCAAATCCAGCAATATATAGAAATTATAGTACAGCATGATCAAGTAAGGTTTACTCATGAACTAAAGTTGATTGAACATTCAATAACCAATAATGTAACCTGCCATATCAATACACATATCAGTACATGGTCTTGAGATTATTTCATTAGATAACAAAGCATTGAATAAAATTGAACATCTACTTATGATAAAATATCTGTTATGAAAAAATTAATGGCAAAACATCTATTTGTGGTAAAACATCTGTATATGATAAGAGCAGAAGGGAATGGCTAGAAGCTATGTATTATTAACTCAAGAATGAAGCTTTATTCCCCTAAGGGCAGGAACAATGAAAGAATGTCTCCTTTCACCACTTCTGTTACATTGTAGTGAAAATTTTAGACAAAGTAATAAGGTCAGACATGGAACTTTCAATTTCTTAGCAGAAGATGAGAAACTGACTGGCACCTTCTCATTCCTCCCTTTGCCTGTTCTATCATAATGGAAGAAGGCACAGAGTTTGCCTTATTTATTTTTGCATCGCCAACATCAAATACAGCACTTAACACAAATGTGGGCATAACTGAATGAAAAACAAATACATAGCCAATTTCTCTTTTGTTCCCTTGTTTAAATGCTGAACGAAAATATCTATTTAACTTAAAACATGTTGCTGATTCTTGTAACTGATCCTACTGATTTACCTGAGTTTGTTCCTTTTTTTTTTCCTTTATTTTCTTCCTAACATCTGAAACTTGATTTTTTAAAGTGATATGTAGTTGTATGCATTGTTGACCATTACAATACCAGTTTACTGGATAAAGTTATTCACGTTCAGTTTTACAATATGAATACAATTATATCCATAGGTATCAGAGTTTTAGAAAACCTAAATAATTGATGTTACATTTTATGACTCTGCTCACCATAAATTATGAGCCCTTCTGTATTAGTCCATTCTCAAACTGCTGGAAAGAACGACATGAGACTGGGTAATTTATGAAGAGAAGAGGTTTAATTGACTCCGTTCCACAGGCTGTACAGAAGCATGGCTGGGAGGCCTCAGGAAAGTTACAATCATGGTGGAAGGGGAAGCAAGCATGTCTTACCATGGCGAAGCCAAAGAGAGAGAGAGAGAGGTGGAAGGGGAGTACCACTCACTTTTAAGCTATGTGATCTCAAGAGAACTTACTCACTATCACCAGAAAGAACAGCAACGGGGAACTCTGTCCCCTTGACCCAATCACCTTCCTCCAGGCCGCTCCCCTAACATAAGGGGATTACAACTTGACATGAGATTTGGGTGGGGACATACAACCAAACCATGTCACCACTGGTCATGACAGCTATTATCTCATTAAAACGTCATATATTCTTGATAGAGTCATATCATAGACGATAAAGGGGCAATGATTGTTTAGAAAACTATTAGTAAAACTTGAAAATATTTACTTGAAGGCAATAATAATTCAGAAGCATTAGGTATCATTACACTGCTTTACTTTCTGTGTTATTATTAAATGACTCAATATTTTAGCGGTTTTCAATGTGTAATACATACATAATTTAACTAGAAGACAAACAGGAACTAAAAATGAAAGTCATATTTTCTTCCCTACATATCAACATATCACATGGCAGGTCTTGTTTAATTATTCTAATAGTTTTTAGTTATCTTGGGATAGCATGGTTTAGGAGAAATCACTGTACAGAAAGTCTAAACTCCTGGATTCTAGTTTAACTTCATTACTTATTTCCTAGATGTCAGAAATTTTTCTTTCTATATTTTACATTTTCCATAGCATCTATTGCTAACAACAGTAACTCCTAACCTTGACTATTGCTTTGTGTTTTCAAAAAGCATTTTACATCACAATGCTCTGTGAGAGAACCTCTTGTTTTCTACGTATTAGCAAGAAAGTAACAATATCACCCTACAATAGATTAGCCCGATAACAACGTATTAGGTAAATGGACCCAATATGATTTGGAACTTTAGTAAACTCCTTCCAATTTCTACTGAATTCAGAAAGCAACAGATATCTATGATGCAAAAGGAGAACCTCACTGAGTAAATTATAACAAGTAAGAGAGAGCAGCAAATATTTTCTGAGCAGATGCTCCATACTTTACAGTCGCTGTTTAGTACTCAACTCATAATCCCACTTCCATTTTCCTTCCCACCTTTGGGTTTAAACATGTGGAGCTTAAGCTTATATAAATGATGGCATGCCACTGGGTTTTATGGCCAAGCTCTTCCAGTTAGACTCAGCTTCTTGGAATTATGAATTGGGTCTCAGAGAGCCTGAGTCTGTCAGAATCAGTACACAAAGACGTGGAAACAAGCTGAGGCACACTCAAGGGACAGTAGCTAGAGTTAAGATCCATTAACTCTGATTGTACATGTCCCAGGAGCTACTTGGTGTATTACCACTCAATATGTTCAAACATTTGGTGAATCACTAGAGATACGGATATTCATAATAACACCTCAACTCTCAACCCCCTCAATTTTCCCACAGGTGTGACCTGAGAAACATCAATGGCTTCCTGTATGTTAAACCATACAATTCTTGTAAATTAGACATTATTAATATTTGTCTGATGAAGAAAACAAGCTTAGAGAGGTTAAGTGTCTAGCCAAAAGTTCCATACTAAGAAAAGGCACAGCCAAGACACAAGATAAAATAATAATAGTATTGGAAACCATTATTTTTCACAAGAAATGAGCATTGATAATGCTATCCATTGATAATAATGCTTTTTAAAGAAATTTGACTTCTGGCTGGGCACCATGGCTCACGCCTGTATTCCTGGCACATTGGGAGGCCAAGGCAGGTAGATCATTCGAGCTCAGGAGTTCAAGACCTGTCTGGGAAGCATGCTGCAACCCTGTCTCTACAAAAAAATACAAAAATTAGCAGGGTATGGTGGCACATGCCTATCGTCCCAGCCTCTTGAGAGGCTGAGGTGGAGGATTGCTTGAACCCCGGGGGACTGAAGCTGCAGTGAGCAGTAATAATAAAAAGTCTGACTTCCATAAGAGAGAAGGGAAGACACAGTTCACTTTTAGCTCAGGAAATGTACACGAATTGCAAGTGAACAGCTAAGATTTCCTTCCGTTTCCTTTTTGAAGGTATGATAACTGAAACTGGCTGCCATTTGCTTTTTATGTATGTGCTCCCTGTCTCCCCAAGGTCCCGTCTCCAAGGGCAGACTTTAACTAGAGGAGCATTTCCCCAGCTCAAAGTGAATCAAACTGTTTTCTGCCATGGTGAAGTTAAGAAACCTACACTAGTAAAATTTTGAAGTAGGAGAACATATAAGCAGGACTTTTTTTTAAATCAGCCTTCAGAAGCCACTTCCTGTAGAGATTTACATAGCTATGGTTTATCGGTAATTTAATTTTGCTTCTGCAGTGGATTATGCTTTAATTTTAGAATTCTCTTGGATTGGTTACAATTTTATAACCACCTTAAGCCTTTCTCAAAGGCATAAATTTTATAAAGTAATCAAGTACAAACATTAGGTAAGGCCAGAGGTCATTCATCTCTCCCCACTGCAAGCAGCATTTTTACAGAGTTCCCAGAGCTCTAAAGGAGTGTGTGAAACCATTTCCTTTTACTGCTCAAACTGCTACTGTCAGACTGTTCATTAATTATGCCGGTTACATTTTGAATGGTACTAGAATGTGCAAAGGGTAAAATATGAATCGGTATATAATTTCAGTACTTTATTTTGTCCAGAATTTTATATCTCTTTAGGGTTATTTCTGCTACAAAACAAAGTATCTGTAAAAATTATCTGTAATTTTTTTTCTAGCCACATATACTGAACACATCAGAACTGAGCCCATGCAGTGCTTAATAGAATCACTCATGTTAAAAACATGTGATAGTAATTGGAGTTTAAATAACACAAATAGGCTTTACAATAATGTAAATCATATGTAAAACAAGGTCACGTTTAGTGTACATATTGTGTTTGATGTGGAATAAAATAAATGCCCCCATACCCAATATCCAGCTTTTAAATTGGAGCATCACAATGACTTGGAGCCCCCTGAGGCCACTACCACGTCGTATTCCTCTGCAGTGACCTAGAAATAACCACATCCTGGCCCTGAATTGTGTACCCATTGGTCAAAAGAGAGAATTACAACACATTTAGTTTAAATATTTAATTGGCTTTTATGTGCAATTCTAGAATCAGGCAGCACCTCATTCTAGAAAACAAAATGAGTGTTCTGATGAGCTGAGCAAGGAGTTTGGCTTTGCAAACAGACAAGGGCTGACAAAAGCAGAAACATAAAGCAAAATGTGATTTCAGGGCTACCTTCATGATAAAGGTTCAAGCTAAGGGGACTTCCTTATCCTTCCAGCTACAACTGACCTGTCTCACTCCTGTTTTCTTGGAAAGTCAGAAAGACAACTTAGCTTTGGCCTGTTGAAGCCGCACTGTCTGTTAGAGTAACTCCATTCTGGTTTGGTTTGTTGGGCCTAGTGCAGGAGTTTGGCCCAAAGGCTCTCACTGAGCGAGAGAGTGAAAACTTAGGGCATCAGTGTGACTCTCAGTCACCGCCACTTTAGGGTTTTAGTGTCACCACATTCTTCATAAATTACGGCATCCGAGTTATCATGCAGTTTTTGGAAGTTTCATCATTTCAGCCAGAGAGAGACCACTTGGCATTTAGCAGAAGGCTGTGTGTAGACATTTAAGACTTTTTCAGTGAATACAGAATACCAGGGAGATGCCATTATGACTCTTAAAAGGTAAAACTAAGATTTTGGAGTATGTTCCTTAGTCAGGGTTCCCACGAACCCAATTAACTGAAATCAAAGAAGCCAAAGAATAAGCCAGAGGACGAACCTACTCACTTTAACCAAGGAGCTTGCGCGTTCATTCTTGCGGGGGAGTCACCATAATACCCAATGTATTTACGCACCTGCAGCAAGTGTCCGCCACTGCAGAGTCCTCCTCCCCGCTCAGCTAGTAGCCACAGTTAACTACCTAGTACCCCATGACCCACGCTAAATTCAAGCAGGAAGTCAGAACAATTGGATGTAGAAATTTACTCTATAAAAGGGGCCCCTTGCAAAATTTGAACATAGTTGTATTATGGATGTTGATAAAATAACCCACTGTGTGTAATAAAGAACCCTTTAAGTCACTTAAAGACTTGGGTTTGAAGTGACGGATCCAATATTTCCTCAAGTCAACCACAGAAGCTCCCGATTGTGGAATTCCACCTACAGCATTACCCTGCCAAGCGAGAAAGCTCTGCGAAAGCAAGGAGAAGTTAAGAGGGCGCAGGCCCTCACTGTGACTGGGGGTCTTGCTCCCAGGTCTTGGGAAAAGCTGTTCACAGCATGAAGTTGTCAGCCGCTTACCCTGGTTTTCAGTTTGAAGTTTCCTGGCAATGGCAGAGGACATTTTGGTGAACTTCGGTGTAGCCCACACATCAGGCATGAATTTCTTCCTAAAAACTTACGTCAAGTTGTCCAGCTCCAGCTTAGAGGCCTTCAGGAACAAAGCAGTTCTTCTTACTTGGAGAGCTGTAGTCGGATATTAGAGGAACCTAGAGCTCAGGATCCAGTCCAGTCTCCCTGTAGGCAATAAAAAGCTAAAAACAATGAACAGGGCTACAATAATAAAGGTGGACTACAGTTGTCTTCATAAACATTCTTCCTTTCACAGTTACACCCATTTCTACCAAAAATAATCAGAGTAGGACAAATTTGTTTGCAAAACAGGTCCAGTCTTGCTAAACTTTGCCTGATTATATAAGTGCAGCAAGAATTGTGAGTGACCACAAATCATACTGCCATGCATGTACCTATGCAACAATCTTGCATGTTCTTCACATGTACCCCAAAACCTAAAATGCAATAAAAACAAACAAACAAACAACAACAAAAAGAATTGTGAGTGACCACGTAGGCGCTTTGTAAACCTTGCTTTCGCTAGAACTTTTGATTAGGAATCTCAGGTTAGACTTTTAGAACCCTCATAACTAGGAAGTCAAACTAAAGCAGACTTCAGACTTCGTCTGCAGTACCTATAGATACATCTATGTGCATTTTCAAATATTACATGCAAGAAAAGCTTTAGTGATATAACTAATATTTCCAGTTGCATCCTATTAGAAAAAGAGCAGATTCTTATTGAACTTATACAAACAACTACATTGCCATAAAAGTAAGAATATTCACAAGTTTCCATATTCCTTTTTTTCTTTTTCTTTTTTTTTTGCAGAAAAGTGATTTATTTAGGCAGACAAAGAGAAAAAGGAGAGAGAAAAAGGTGGGAGAGAGAAAGCTTCCATGAAGACTGTGGAAGGGGACCCAAAGATGGAATTCCAAAGAGGAAAGCAGCTTCCACAGTGAGTGGAGGGGACCCCAGAGGGGGAACCCCAAGCTTTCGTATTCTAAAGGGATCAAGTAGAAGGAAACAATGAATATCTGAATTTTTACTCATAAACATATACTTTATCAAATTTCCAGTAACTATAAAAAGCTTTTTAAAAGTTTTCTTAAATTGGGACAAGAAAACTTTAAATGAACCAGCAATGTTTCAAATTTTCAACAAGTCATGAAAGCCTACAATTCTTCATTATCAGTACCTTCAGTACCACGTAATTAATTCTTGTTCTGCCTGATTTTGGTTAACAGTTTCCCAAAGCCATCCATTTCTTTACTGAAGGTCTAAATATTCTTACTCCGTCTGCCAAACCCAACCAGGTACGGGGGCAAGGGAGACCCACAATGCAGGACATTAAAGTCAGCTTTGCTGCATTCAGAGAAGGATAGACAAGAATGGACTGCACATACGGAGCGGAAAATCCAAGGCTCACAGGAATGACAGCAATTTACACTCTTGCTAGAAATGTGTAGTTTGAATCCAAACTTAATTTTTGGTATAAAATGGTTAATTCTGATTTTAATACTGAGGTTGCACATGTTTTATTATATAAATATATTATTATGTTTTATTCGCATATTTTTAAATCTTTCTCTGAGATTTTTCTCTTCCATTTTTTTGTTCATTTTTCTGTTGGGTTTATTATGTTTTTGTATTTTGATGAATTTATTTTCTAATATAATAGTTTGCTACATATTTCCCTCTAAATGCCACATTCACTGTATTCCATGTACTAATTTTATCTTAGTATTTTAATGATTATTCTGTTCAAATAATAATTAATTTGGGATTTTCATATTTCTGGCATTATTTTCTCTCAGAAATGATGTTAAACTTACTTCTTTTTTGTTAATATTCTAAATGTCCTTTAAAAATATATATTATATTTTATTTAATTATGTTTTTACCTAATTTCATGAGTCATAAAATATTTTCTGCATGATACTAATTATGTAATATTTACTGATAGAAGTCATGCCTGACCTCCTGATTTTTTAAAGGTGTACATGAAAGGAATGTTTATTCTTCAATATCTGCATGCAGTGTTTCATAGACTCCAACAGATGTTCCTCAAAAATAACTTTATTAATACTTTTTTCTCTTTTTTTTATTGCATTTTAGGTTTTGGGGTACATGTGAAGAACATGCAAGATTGTTGCATAGGTACACACATGGCAGCGTGATTTGCTGCCTTCCTCCCCTTCACCTATATCTAGCATTTCTCCCCATGCTACCTCTCCCCAACTCCCCGTCCCTCCCCCATTTCCCCACAACAGAGCCCAGTGTGTGATGCTCCCCTCCCTGTGTCCATGTGTTCTCATTGTTCAACACCCGCCTATGAGTGAGAACATGCGGTGTTTGATTTTCTGCTCTTCTGTCAGTTTGCTAAGAATGATGGCTTCCAAGTTCATCCATGTCCCTACAAAGGACACGAACTCATCATTTTTGATGGCTGTATAATATTCCATGGTGCCTATGTGCCACATTTTCCCTGTCCAGTCTATCATCGATTGACATTTGGGTTGGTTCCAAGTCTTTGCTATTGTAAACAGTGCTGCAATGAACATTCGTGTGCACGTGTCCTTATAGTAGAACGATTTGTAATCCTTTGGATATATACCCAGTAATGGGATTGCTGGGTCAAATGGAATTTCTATTTCTAGGTCCTTAAGGAATCACCACACTGTCTTCCATAATGGTTGAACTAATTTACACTCCCACCAGCAGTGTAAAAGTGTTCCTATTTCTCAGCAACACAACGTATCTACAACCATCCGATCTTTGACAAACCTGAAAAAATACTTTTTTTTCTACTTGGTCTTTAATTACTGCAAACCATGTGCAAGATTTCTTTTTTAAGTGGTGATATTTTTCCATTTAGAAACTATTCAAATAGATGTATGCAACTTTAGAATTGCTATATATAAGATGTATGCAGTTCGGAATTGCTATATATTCTTGATGATGTGAACATTTATTAATAGTGATTTTTTAATCTCTAGTATTTAATAATACTTTAGGTTTCCAATGGTAAGAATACAGCTACCTCATGATCACAATTACCGGATACAATCAGTGTTTGTCTGGGTTTACCCACACATTTATCTTTTTTTTTTCTATTCTTTATTTCTTTTCCACCTTTCATACCTGCAGATGTTTTCTTCCTGAAACTTTTAATGTTTAAGTTCCTTTTGTAAATGTTCTGACCCTCTCTTAGTATGTTTTTAAGTTTTCCTTGACATTGAAAGATAGTTCATCTGGCTGTTAAAGAAGAAGTTGATCATTACTTTTGTCTAAGCAGTTGAAGATATCCTGCTGCTAACTCAACAGTTTAACTTTCGCAGCTGAGAAATAAGCTGTTTGCCTAAACGTCATTTTGTGTTGGTGATCGTTCTCTGATTTATCATGTGTTCTTTCTCTTGTGTTTTGTGTTCTGCATCTTCAGTACAATGCATCCAATGCTGATTTCTTTCCCTTGATCTCACTTTGGATTTTTTATCTTCCTAGATCTATCAGAGAGAGAGAGAGAGAGAGAGAGAGAGAGAGAGAGAGAGAGACAGAGAGTGTGTGTGTGTGTGTGTGTGTTTGAGTTTTCAAACATCCCAGGCCAATATCTCTTCAAATACTTCCTCTAATTTATTTTAGACTTTATTCCCTACTTCACATCACGCTTTATCCATCCATATTTTTCACATAATTATCTTCCTATGCTGAACCATGTTGCTTCCTCAGATATATCTTTCTATCTCATTCATTTTTAATCAATCTGTTGTTTCATTAATCCATAGAATTTCTTTAGCCAATAATTATATTTTTCTATTTTAGAAGGGCTTTTACAATTTTATTTTCTCATATACAAGTTTTATTGTTTCTTACTGTCATGAACAGAGGCAAGTGAGAAAGAACCCAGTCCACACGTTTGTCTCTTTCCACCATGTGAGGCTTTTACTGATGCTATTTCAGTCACAAAAGCCATGTACACCACAGAGTCCCAAGGCGGGAATTCTCCTTACTATTTCCCAGTCACTCGCTGGTCAGAGCCGTGAGCACACAGGCTCCAGCGACTACACGGGTCAGCCAATAGGCAAACCAAACATAATTGTGGACTTAATCAATATGTCAATGGTATGGGTTAAATATCTTACAACAAATAAAGGAATGTTTAACATCAAGAGGAAAAGCAGATAGGAGAATGGGTTAACCAATCAGTCCAGGGGAAGCAAAGAAAAACGTTTTCCTGGTCTGCATTGGGTGGTCCTTCGGTCTTGCAAGGAAGTCTTTGAGGTGGCAGCGCCCTCTGTGGCAGACGCCAAGTTTTTATCAGAACCGACTGCAAGACGGTGTCAGTTCAGACAGTCATTGGAGTGGCAGAAAACCTAGTCTTTGATAGGCCTGTGGTGAGAATGCAAGAGGGTGCTTGTTTGTGTCCTTAGCTGGTTGGATGCAGTCTTTATTTTTTTTACGCGTTTATTATACAAAACATCTTATCCTTGTTGGCAGACTACCCTGTGAAATATAAAATAGAGTTGCTGTTGTTGTTGTTTTTAACATGGAGTCTTGCTCTGTCACCCAGACTGGGGTGCAGTGGCGTGATCTCAGCTCACTGCAACCTCTGCTTCCCGGGGTCAAGCGATTCTCCTGCCTCAGCCTCCTGAGTAGCTGGTACTACAGGCATGCGCCACCATAACCAGCTAATTTTTGTGTTTTTAGTAGATATGGGGTTTCACCATGCTGGCCAGCCTGGTGTCCAACTCCTGACCTCAAGATCTACCCGCCTTGGCCTCCCAAATTGCTGGGATTACAGGTGGGAGCCACAGCACCTGGCCAAAAGAGTCTTTTCCTAAAATAGGGTTAGTTATGTCAAGGGTGATCTGCATACTTATCGAATACAGTTCCGTAGTGTCTCACCTCATTATACGTTGAATATCTTCTCTGTTTCATGAAACTTTCTAAAAATACTCACTTTATATTTTTAATAATATTATTTAGCAGCCACTCGCGGCATCTTCTCTTTCGTTTTTACTATGTTCATTTGTTTCTGTAAGTGCTGCATAATTTCCACTGCAAGCTCATCTTTCATGAAACGTAATTTAAAATGGACTCTTCTAGTCTACAACATCTTTGCGGTCTTCAGGTACTACAAATGCAGTATTTTGCATTACCAACACAAGACAGATTTAAATTTAATTATCATCTTACATTATTTTTGTGGGAAGGGGGTAAATTGTGAATCGTAGCCAAACCTACTTGAGAGTCACATTTTTTATAAATTATCAAGGGAAATTAATTTTATCCTAGAGCCAAGGGAATTTCTTTATTTCTTTGTCCGCTTTTTTTGAGAAGTCAGTTTTTTCCCCTCTTTTAAGTCATTCTTTCATGTGGGTTGCTTTTTGTTATTCCCAGCCTTACGTATTAGTTTTGAATTTGGTGTGCTTTTTACATTACAGCCTTTATCTCCTACTTAGCTCAGATTTTTAAATAATCAATTATATGGATGCTACTGATATAGACAACGTGTTACCTTTGTTTTCCCTGTATTACACATGCTGTTGAAATGATTTACAGCTAAGAAAGAGGATTCCTGTCTAATATGTAATTCAAAATACAGCACCTCTGCAACCTCACATCTGCTGGGATACTATTTCACAACCAGGAGAAATTATTTATATGATTGATTTCTGCTAGTTCTATGGCACAAAATTTTGTAAATTACTGAAATGACGACAAGTTACAGGAAATTAAAAAATTTAAACCTTAGCATCTTAAGATTCCTAAAAATCCTCCATTAGTATATGACAGAAGGATTTTAAATATCTTAGGCTTAGTATTTAACATTAGAAGATATTTGTTCACCTTATAATAGTGCATTTTATATGAAAATATATTGCCTTCTTTCTAAAAACAAATTCCTTGTGCATTTAGAAGAATAAGAGACGAAAACTTTATATTTGGGACATCAGTAAACTTGACACGTATAACAGCACTCCATCTGGGATTTGTTGCAATAGAAATACATCCTTTTTAATTGTCTCTGATTTGAACCCTGCTGATTTCTTCTTCCAAGCACGTGGTCAGCCTCCAGCAATTTCCTGCCCTGCTGATAGGTATGCACACTCAGAAGAGGAGGAGAGGCCCCATTAGTCACTAATGGCTGCCATTTCAGCAGCAGACATTATTTTGGGGCTTAAGGTTGCCTTTGTTTTACTTTCTTTGAGATAGTTATTCCTAAGAGGAAGCTGCTCACAGCATCTATGTAGGATTTTACAGTTTCTCTTGGTCTCTTCGTAGAAGAAATCAGAATAGTAGTCAGCAAAGTATGTCAAAATAGAATGGAGACCAACAGCGCTGAAATAAGAAATTGCCTAGATGGATTTCTACCTTCTTCATGTGCAGCCTTCAACTTGAGAATAAAATTGCTCATGTAAATCAGTTTTGTTTAATATTCTCAAGTAGATTTAAGATTCATATTATTAACAATTAAGAAAAGAAATGAAGTAAGTATGCTAGTTTTCAAATAAGAAATTCTTACCAGAAATTGCACAATACGTAGGGTGTTTGTTTGTTTGTTTTGAGATGGAGTTTTACTCTTGTTGCCCAGGCTGGAGTACAATGGCGCCATCTCAGCTCACTGCAACCTCCGCCTACCAGGTTCAAGTGATTCCCCTGCCTCAGCATACTGAGTAGATGGGATTACAGGTGCCCTGCCACCACACCTGGCTAATTTTTTTATTTTTAGTAGAGACAGGGTTTCACCATGTTGGCCAGGCTGGTCTCGAACTTCTGACCTCAGGTGATCCACCCACCTCGGCTTCCTAAAGTGCTGGGATTACAGGTGTGAGCCACCATGCCCACCCTAATATGTAGGTATTTTTAGGGAATATATGAGTTGAGGAAGACAAAAACCTCAAAACTCTGTATTTAGAGACTGTCTTAATTAAGCAGAGTTTACCTTATAAATGACGTAAAATAGATTTTGAAAAAATAATTAATTTATATAGATAACAGTGAATAAGGTGAAAAAATTGAAGAAAGAATGCAGACCAGAATTTCACAGTGAGTTCTTCACTCTCTACATAGAAATTATTGGGAATAAGTCTCTGTTGATTATTTTTTATACAGACTTTCCCTTTTAAAAATACCTTACCTGTATTATCTGCTTCCCAGCCTGAAGTCAACTTTATGTGAACAATTGTTCTCTGTGTTATTACTACAAAGATACTGTAAGTAGGACCTGTTTATTTAATTTCTGTTGTTGTTTCTTATGTGCTAGCTATATTTTATATTGTCATGGAGTGGTTTTTTTTTTTTAAGAACAGTAATAGATCTTTTACTTAAGAGTTATTTTTTATAGGACTGGATTATCATGCTTTATTGCTTTATTTTATTCATTTATTTATAGATTAAAAAATAGTTTACAGATATCTATCAATAACTTGCTTTGTGTAGTATTTACTATTTCTAACTAACTTTGTATCCCTTATTCATGTAATTTTAAACCAAGAATGTAAGTCAGGAAAGACAAATGTTAGATTTCTATAACATTGAACTAAAAGATTATTTATTCAATTTTCTTATTTTACACATGACAAAAATTCAAAGACTTGCTCAGGGACGAACCTAGATGGTTTGTAAACCCATTAGCATCATTTTAGGTTTGAATAAATAGAGGCTTGATGACGTTACCAAGAACAAAGTTAGCATGGTATCTGCAGACAGGTGTTCAGAACCAAACCTTGTATCATTAATATTCTACATTTGCTTTCATTTTATTATTTGTATTTTTTGCTTTTTTTCCTGGAGCTATTCATCATGAACTGTTGTTTCCATTTTTCCATTTTTTAGGTTGGTTTTAAGTTTCTAACAATACTTCTTGAGTTATTTAAGTCAGTTAATCTGGTCCTTTCATGATAGACTGTTTTATTTGCTCAATTTGGTATATTTTTAAATTTCACCTATCAAAGAGAAAATCGAATATCTCTTGTTATTTTTACAAACCACCTGCTGGCCTAACTGTGATTTGAGTAGATTATAGAATGTAGAGTTGGAAATGTTTGGACTGAACACTCCAAATCCTGACCGTTAGATCACTAACCTTCATAAGTACATAGAAAATTTTGTAGAGGGTTTATTTCCAAATGTACCAAATTACTTTCACAGAGAAAATACAATCAGAATTGCATATGAGGATTTTAACATGTGCCACAAACTGTACCTTGCGTTTTTGTTTCTATGTTTTAAGTAAGAAGTTTGGCATTAAATATCTTAGACACATTTATTTTTAAAGAAAACATTCTGATAATAAACCAGAATGAATTACTATAAATGAATTAATATAACTTTTATAGCTTCAAATATCAACACCTCAATTCCAACATAGCAAAAACCGAGTTCATGTTATGATTTGTGTTTATATCTTTACCTCATTAACATCTTTGTGGAAAAAAAGTCATTTAGATTTAAAAAAAATCCTTTGCATATATGAAGAAATATATGACATATTTTGGAATTAGCAGTATAAAAACAAAATAACAAATTTTAGTAAGAACAAACAGGACAAGTAAGATAAATCACAAAATAGACTAAATAATTTGAGTGGGCTGAGCAAACTCATGTCAAATCTATTGCAAGGTGACTTCATGAATGAGGTCATAAGAGAGGCTGCCACTGAGATTAGATGTGACCAAGATGTTTTTGATCTTCTACCTTTGAAAAGGTGTGATTAGCACAGAAAATTTTTGACATAATTTCTGTGTTAGTTAATTTGCATTCAGTAGCAAAACAAAGCAGAGAGGGAAATAATTTGTATCAAGGGCTGGTTATGCTGCTTTATAACCATGAGTTTATCTAATTCTCACAACCCAAATATAGATTGGGTTATACACATGAACAGATCAGCAAACTGAGGCATATCGGTCATGAATTTGCATATGCAAATTGCATTAGTAAGAGCTTGTAGGGCCAATACTTGGGTTAAGGAGAAAGAAGAAGAATTGAGCAGGTGAAGACATTGAGTGGTAGCTCAGACCTCAGCTGACACAGAGCACTGCCGAAGCTGGAATGGCCATTCAGAGGTGGCCTGAATTGGGGCAAGGAAGTTGTGTTGCAGCTCCAGTAATTTGGCATGTGGGAGGGAGTGGTGTCCAGCAGCTTCTTTGCTCCTGTAACTCTGTGAGTGGGCGGGAGTGGTGCCCAGTGGCTTATTCTCTTCTGTTGTTCAGTGAGCAGGAGGGAAGGGTACAGCTCTTTTACTCCCACCACCTGCAGCTCAGCAAATGGGAATGTTACAGCTCTTTCACTCCTGCTGCCTGCAACTTGGCAAATTCCACGTTCTTGTCTCACAACCAGGAGGAATAAGGTGTGCAGACATTGGACAGTGAGTGAGGCAGACAAGAATTTTATTGAGTGACAGAAGGAAAGCTCTCAGCTGCATGAGGGGACCTGAAAGCAGGTGGCCATCTATGAAGCTGCAGCTGAGGTTTTTAATGGGCTTAGAATAGGGGAGTGCACATTAATGGGTCCATGAGTGGCCTTGGAAAAAACACCACTCAATGGGTTATAAGGCATCATTCAAAAGGAACTAATCAAGTGAGGGTAGGTAAGACAGGAATGGAAGTTCTCATGCCAGTTATGGACTCATCTGGAACTAGCAGGTTGGTTTTCTGGCTCTGAATGTCCTTGGTTTGAAGGTTGGGTTTCACTGGGGAATCCACCCTTGTCTGCCTGGGAATCTGTCTGTCTCCTGTTACTGTCAGTTGGATCCTTTGCCAGTACACTGACCAGTCATTGCATGTGGCTGCCCTCGGAAGAAGTAGCATGATCTTGAGCAGGTGAAGATGCTTTTTGTAATTAAGGGAAATTCTTGGAGAGAGCTCATAGCTGAAATCTGTCAGCTGACAACCTGCTCAGGAGCTGTAGGATTAAACCCTTCCATCTTAAAAAGGACTTGAGTGCTACACTATAGCAAACTATGCAATGCCAGGATTCACTTGCTTCACACAAATTGTGTAATGTGTTCCTTTAAGATCCTGCTACATTTCTTTTCCTGGGAAAAACTGACAAGAGGGATGTTAATGGAACAAGCCATATCTGTTCATGGGCTGCAACTGGTGCTTACCATCATTCTCTTCTGCTGGTCATTCCAAACTTCTCTCACCTTCAGCCACCACTTCTCTTGGTCTAGACACCTTACTCAGTGAGATGACCAACATCTTCCTCACTGAGAAGTCCAAAGCTCTGGTCATATGGATTTCTGAAGCTATAGCTTCTGTATTTGTCCATTTACAATCAAAATTGGGTAAGCGGGTTCTAAGAGATACCAAAGTGGATGCTGAAGGTCCCCTGTCTGCTTTCCCTCTACGACAGTAGACCTACTTCTTTGTGACATTGAGGGTTATTCACATCCTCTCACCCCAGGAAGATGGTTCTTCTTGTTCTTATTTGGGTACGAGGAGCCTAAACTCTCTGGATGGCAGCTGCAGCTTTATGTTTAATATAATTGTTGAGACGTCCTCTGCAGAAGTATCCCTTCTTTAGGAGCCAGAACTTCTGAGCCCAGAGTTGCAGAGCAAGAAAGCACAAAGTCGACAAATAGGTTACTGGGAGTGACCTATTGGTCTGACCCCTATTGGATCCTCCTTTTCCACCCCTAGGCTCCCAGACTTAGGGAGTTTACCAATTGGAGGCCCAGCCCCATACGTGGTTATTAATTTAGCAAGTATTGTATTTGTCCATTTTCTCACTGCTGATAAAGACATACCCAAGACTGGCAATTTACAAAAGAAAGAGGTTTAATTGGACTTACAGTTTCATGTGGCTGGCAAGTCTCACAATAGTGACAGAAGGCAGAGAGGAGCAAGTCACATCTTACATGGATGGCAGCAGGCAAAAAGAGAGCTTGTGCAGGAAAACTCCCCATTATAAAAACCATCAGATCTCATGAGACTTACTCACTATCACGAGATTGCCTGAGAAAGACCTGCCCTCAAGATTCAATTATCTCCCACTGGGTGTCTCCCACCAACACATGGAAATTCAAGATGAGATTCAGCCAAACCATATCATTCTTCCTAGGCCATTCCCAGATCTCATGTCCTCACATTTCAAAACCAATCATGCCTTCCCAACAGCCCCCCAAAGTCTTAACTCATTTCAGCATGAATTCAGACGTCCACAGTCCAAAGTTTCATTCAAGACAAGGCAAGTCTCTTCTGCCTATGAGCCTGTAAAATTGAAACCATGTTAGTTAGTTCCTAGATAACATTGGGAGAACAGGCAGTGGGTCAACACAGCCATTCCAAATGAGAGACATTGGCCAAAACAAAGGGGCTACAGGCCCCATGCAAGTTCAAAATCCAGAGGGGCAGTCAAATCTTAAAGCTCCGAAATAATCTCCTTTGACACCATGTCTCACATCCAAGTCATGCTGATGCAAGCAGGTGGGTCACCATGGTCTTGGGCAGCTCCGCCTCTGTGGCTCTGCAGGGTACAGCTTCCCTCCTGGCTGCCTTCATGGTCTGCTGTTGAGTGTCTGTGGCTTTCCCAGGTGCACAGTGTGAGCTGTCAGTGGATCTACCATTCTGGGCTCTGTAGGGCGGAGGCCCTCTTCTCACAGCTCCACTAGGTGGCCCAGTAGGGACTCTGTGTGGGGGCACTGACCCCACATTTCCCTTCTGCACTGCCCTAGCAGAGTTTCTCCATGAGGGCCCCACCCCTGCAGCAAACTTCTGCCTGGGCACCAAGGCATTTCCATATGTTTTCTGAAATCTGGAAGTAGGTTCCCAAGCCTTAATTCTTGACTTCTGTGTACCCACAGGCTCAACACCACGTGGAAGCTGCAAAGACTTGAGGCTTGCATTCTCTGAAGCAACAGCCTGAGCTGTACCTTGGCCCCTTTTAGTCATGACTGGAGCAGCTGGGACACAGGGCACCATGTCCCTAGACTGCACATAGCATGGGCACCCTTGCCTTGCCCACAAAACCATTTTCTCCTAGGCCTTTGGGCCTCTGATGGTAGGTGGCTACTGTGAAGACTTCTGACATGTTCTGTAGACATTTTTCCCATTGTCTTGGGGATTAACATTTGGCTCCTTATTACTTATGTAAATTTCTGCAGCTGGCTTCAATTTCTCCTCAGCAAATGGGTTCTTCTTTTCTATCACATTGTCAGGCTGCAAATTTTCCAAGATGTTATGCTCTGCTTCCCTTATAAAATGAAATTCCTTTAACAGCACCCAAGTCACATCTTGAATGCTTTGCTGCTCAGCAATTTCTTCTGCCAGATACCCTAAATCATCTTTCCCAAGTTCAAAGTTCCACCAGTCTCTAGAGCAGGAGCAAAATGCTGCCAGTCTCTGCTAAAACATAACAAGAGTCACCTTTGTTCCAACAGTCACCTTTGCTCCTCATCTCCATCTGAGACCACCTCAGCCTGGACCTTATTGTCCATATCACTATCAGGGTTTTGGTCAAAGACATTCAACAAGTCTCTAGGGAGCTGCAAACATTCCCACATTTTCCTGTCTTCTTCTGAGCCCTCCAAACTATTACAATGTCTGCCAGTTACCCAGCTCCAAAGTCACTTCCACATTTTTTGGTTACCTTTTCAGCAACACCTCACTCTACTGGTACCAATTTACTGTATTAGTTCGTTTTCATGCTGCTGATAAAGACATATCCAAGACTGGGCAACTTACAAAAGAAAGAGGTTTAATAGGACTTACAATTCCACGTGGCTGGGGAGGCCCCACAATCATGGCAGAAGGTGATTAGCAACAAGTCATGTCTTAAATGGATGGCAGACGGCAATGAGAGAGCTTGTGCAGGAACGCACCCTATTATAATAACCATCAGATCTCATGAGACTTACTCACTATCACAGGACCAGCACAGGAAAGACCTGCTTCCATGATTCATTACCTCCCACCATGTCCCTCCTACAACATGTTGTTGTTCAGTGTGAGATTTGGGTGGGGACACAGCCAAACCATATCAAGTATATTTAACCTGGAGGACAGCGCTCCCTGTGCACTTGCTGCACCTTCAGTAGCTCTTCTATCACTCTATTAGGTCAGCAGTCTCTGGATGGTGCAGTACATATTAGCACCAATACAGCCCATCCTTTAACCACTGCTGTATTTCTTTGTTACAAAGTAAGTTCTTTGCATTGAAGTCATGGAGATTCATTATTGGTGAATCAAAAACTATTGAATGCCTTAAATCATAATGTTGATTGAAGCCTGGTATGAAGGAGGAGGAACCCTTGTTCAGAATGTGTAAATTACTGTGAATGTGAGAGATAGGCAATGTAGTCAGTTTCAAGTATCTGGTTCTTCTTGAGGGAGGTGCTCTTTTGAAAGCTCAGGGTTTACTTCCTGCTGACACATGGGCCATTCCACAGCAGCAGTAGATAGATCAAGCTTCCTGTGAAGGAGCCTCTCCTCTAGGTCCATGCACAGCCTCCACTGCTGCCCCCCACCTTCTCCATACTTGTGCCCTACATTGGCACTAGAGTGGGTAATGACAAAGCTGGCACACATGAACTATCCCTGCGATTCTGTCTAGATTGTTCAGTGATGCTCCTTTCTGATGGGTATTCCATACAAGGACAATAGCAATCGTAAGTCCATCAACTGACCATCCCCTAGCCATCCATCCTGCCTTCAACTAAACATCCTGGCCTCCCTCCAGTACACGTGTGTCAATACATATCCTAAATAAAGGACACTACTTTTTCTACACAAAGTAACTGATAAACCACCCAAAACTCTGTTGAACTAGAGAATTTACTCTCTTCATTCTCTCTCAGGACACTCACAAGCAGAGCTACACTGAGCCAACATATCTGAACTGGGCTTCAGCTTCTTCCTTTTTTGGCTGGTATATAAAACTCTCCTGGAGATGGCATGACCTTGCTCCAGAAACCTAAGGGTCTGCCTTATGATTCTCTCATTGGGGCTTATCAGAAATGCTACTGCTGATGGACAGAATAAAAAGGTCATATGACCCAAGATCCAGGGCCGCTTACATCTTAGCCCGCACCTTCCGGCTCTAGGCTCCACCCAATGTTGACAGCATTTACATCACCCAGTATATGACTGGATCACTATTCCCAGGTATAAAATACATCAATTTCAAAGCCCAAAGGGTCCTAGCAGACATTTTGCTTTCCGCCTCTGTGGTGGCCTATCTTTGGGGAAAAATGCATTATTAGGCAAGGCAACTATCTTCAGACGAAGGAAATTCCAGGAAAAGACCAGCCACTGAGATCAATTGCTGGAAAAACCTTCTGAATTGCTGAGAGGAAGCATACTTCTATCCTAAAATAGAGAACTGGATAGTAGAGTATAGCATTCATGACACCCAGGCTGAGAATTTACAAATACAGCCATACCCATACCTCAGAGATACTGCAGGATTGGTTTTAGGCCACCAAAATAAAGTGAATCTCACTATAAAGTGACTCATACAAATTTTGGGGTTTCTCAGTGCATACAAAAGTTATCTTTACACTAGAGTATATTCTATTAAGTTTGCAAGAGCATTATGTCTAAAAAATGTACATAAATAAAAAGATTTTATTGTTAAAAATGCTAATGATTACCTGAGACTTCAGGGAGTCCTAGTCTTTTTGCTGGTGGAGGAATTTGCTTCAATGTGGATGGCTGCTGACTGATCGCGATGGTAGTTGCTGAAGGCTGGGGTTCCTGTGGCAGTTTCTTAAGTAAGACAACAATGAAGTTTACCACATCCATTGACTGTTCCTTTCACAAGATTTCTCTGTAACATGAAATTTTGTTTGATGACATTCTGCCCAAGGTATCATGGTAGATCTTCTTTCAAAATTGTGATCAATCCTCTCAAATCCTGCCACTACTTTTTCAACCAGGTTATGAAATATTATAAATCCTTTTTTGTCATTTCAACAATGTTCACAGCATATTCATGGGCGTAGATTCCGTCATAAGAAATCACTTTCCTGGTCCATCCATAAGAAGCAAGTCCTCATTCAAGTTTCATCGTGTGACTGTAGCAATTCAGTCACATCTTCAGGCTTTTAATTTTAGTTCCCTTGCTATTTCCACCACATCTGCAGTAACTTCTTCCACTGAAGTCTTGAACTTTTCAAAGTTATCCATGATGGTTAAAATCAGCTTCTTCCAAACTCCTGTTAATATTGATATTTTGAAAACCTCCCATGAAATACGAATGTATTTAATGGCATCTAGAATGGTGGAAAATTTCCAGAAGGTTTTCAATTTATCTTGCCTAGATTCATCAGAGGAATCATTATCTATAGAAATGATAGCCACATGCAATGTATTGCTTAATAAGACAGGAAAGTTGAAATTACGCCTTTATCCATGGGCTGTGAGATGACCATGTGTTAGATGGCATGAAAACAAAATTAATTTCCTTGTACTTCTCCATTAGAGTTTTGGGTGAGGAGGTGCATTATCAGGAAGCAGTAGTATTTTGAAAGGAATCGTTTTATTGAGCAGTAGGTCTCAACAGTGGGCTTAAAATATTGAGTAAACCATGCTATACACAGATGTATTGTCATGTAGGCTTTGTTCTTCCATTGATAGAGCATGAGCATGGGCAGAGATTTAGCATAATCCTTAAAGGACCCAGGATTTTTGGAGTGGTAAATAAGCATTGCCTTCAACTTAGTCACCAGCTGCTTTATCCCCTAATGGGAGAGTCAGCCGGCCCTTTGAAGTTTGAAGCCAAGCATTAACTTCTCTTCTCTAGCTATAAAAATTGCTTCATCTACATTGAAAGTCAGTTGTTTAATGCAGCCACTTTCATTAATAATCTTAGCTATAGGTGGTGGAGAACTTGTTGCAGCTTATGTATCAGCAGTTAGTGGTTCATCTTCCACTTTTTCTTTAGTGAAGACTGCCTCTTTCTTTAAGCCTTATGCACTAACTTCTCCTAGCTTGCAACTTTTCTTTTGCAGTTTCCTCACTTCTCTCAGCCTTCAGGGAACTGAAAAGAATTATGGCCTTGCTCCATATTAATCTTCAGTTTAAGGGAATATTCTGGCTGATTAGATCTTCTAGCCACATACTAAAACTTTCTCCATATCAGACTGTTTTGCTTTACTATCATTGGTGCGCTCACTGGAGTATCACTTTTAATTCCTTCCAGAACTTTCTTCGTTTTTTTTTTTTTTTTTTTTGAGATGGAATCTTACTCACTCTATCACATCACTACATTGCAGTGGTGCAATTCAAGCTCACTGCAACCTCCGCCTCCTGGGTTCAAGCAATTCTCCTGCCTCAGCCTCCTGAATAGTTGGGATTACAAGGCATGCACCACCACACTCAGCTAATTTTTGTATTTTTAGTAGAGACAGGGTTTCCACATGTTGGCCAGGCTGGTCACCATCTCCTGGCCTGAAGTGATCCTCTTGCCTTGGCCTCCCAAAGTGCTGGGATTACAGGCGTGAGCCACCCCACACAGCCCAGAACCTTTCCTTTGAATTCACAATTTAGCAGTTTGGTGAAAGAAGACTAGCTTTCAGCCTCTCTCTGCTTTCAACATGTATTCCTCACTAAGCTGCATTATTTCTGGCTTTGGATTAAAACTGAGAGATGTGCCCCATGCAGTAGCTCATGCCTGCAAGCCCAGTGCTTTGGGAGGCTGAGGCAGGAAGACTGCCCGTGTGCTGGTAAGTTGTCTAAGGTCACAGTGCCAAAACACTGTTGGAACTCACTGTGCTTCGCTCCACATTCCGCTGGATCACTATAAGTTAACTCCAAATTCAAATACACCTTGTGCTAATTTGTCATCATTATACATATACTGCTGCTATTGTTTGTGCATCTAGTGCTTCTTATAAATAAACGTAACATTTTAGCCTCTCAAGGTTATGCTAATAAACACAATTGACTGTACACACAAATCTCTAGATGAGGTCTGTTAGTTTTGCTATTTTTCTGCCTTCGTCTCTTTTGCACGTATTCAAGGATTCATTTCAACCACTAAAGTGAACAAAGTTAAATCTGGTAAACATTACCTCATTTTTGGGATTTCGGAAATGAATTATATTTAAGGGTAATAGTGTTTGTGAAAACACAGACATGCAAATACCATGATCTCCCAGGACAGACCTTTTTAATCATTTACCTTTTTGAAATACAGGTAATGAAATGGTGACTTGCCTCATTTTTTTTTTCTTATAAGAAAGATAGTGATTTTCCTGTAGGAGCTTAAAATGTGGCAAAGTGTCTGAACCAAATGGCATAATGGAAGGTGAATGGACTACAGTGCTTCTTTGTTTCATTTCTGGAAGGAAAATAACATTCTCATAAATTATGCTCAATTCACAATTTATCCAGACATTCTGGAAAAAAGTATAATAATTATTTGCATTGATGCCAAATGTCTTATGAAGAAAGGTATGTCAATTCAGCTTAATTTTATATTTTATTACAAAATCTTTACAATGAAAAAAAGATTACATTAATATAAGACATATCCTTATACTTTGGTCTCCACAAGTAATTAAAAATAAAAATGGGATTTTGAGTAAGACTGATATTTCTGTCAGCCAACATGTTTCTGTCAGGCAATGAAGAAGCAAATTTGACATGCACATAATTTTATTGTCAATTCAATTTGGCTTTTACAATGCAGTAGAGGAGAACAGATTTTTAAGAGCACATTCTACTGAGAATAATTAGATTACATGATGGAATAATCTTGAATGTATGTCAATCAAATGACCATGAAACCTTGGAATTATTTTATACAGCAAAATAAAATAATCTGAGGCAGAAAAAACCTCTTAGAATCCTTTCACATTGACATCTATTTTTATTGCCTTGTGATGAATTTGTTTTTTTCACTGATAATAGTGATGATACTTAGCACGCTGTGTTTGTTTTGTCCGTTGTTGTGAAGATGGGGGTAGTATTTCACAGTGCTTTCTAGGTTCCAGGAAATAGTTTTAAGGGGTTCCTTAAGATGCCTGCCTCTGGCCGGGAGTGGTGGCTTACACCTGTAATCCCAGGAGTTCAAGACCAGCCTGGCTAACATAGTAAAACCCTTTCTCTACTAAAAATACAAAAACTTAGCTGGGCGTGGTGGTGCATGCCTATAATCCCAGCTACTTGGGAGGCTGAGGCACTGGAATCACTTGAACCCAGGAGGCAGAAGTTGTAGTGAACCAAGATTGTGTCAGTGCACTCCAGCCTGGGCGTCACAGTTAGACTCTGTCTAAAACAAAAGGAAAAGAAAAAAGATGTTTCCCCCCAGGAAAAGAGGGAATCCAGCATTTGACAGCAATAAATGTGCTGATGAGATTATGAGCACAGAAGTGAGAGTCTGGTCAGGCCTGTGGCTCATGCCTGTAATCCCAGCACTTGGGGAGGCCGAGATGGGTGGATCATTGAGGTCAGGAGTTAGAGACTAACCTGTCCAATATAGTGAAACTCCACCTTTACTGAAAATACAAAAATTAGCTGGACCTGGTGGTGGTTGACTGTAGTCCCAGCTACTCGGGAGGCTGAGACAGGAGAATCAGTTGATCCAGGGAGGTGGAAGTTGCCATGAGCCAAGATGAGGCCACTGTACTCCAGCCTGGGCAACAGAGCAATTCTCTGTCAAAAATAAATAAATAAATAAATAAAAAGAAGGAAAAAAGTGAGAGTGTGAAGAGGATTTTCTATATTCAAAAGTGAGTATAAATTGTTACAAAGCATCCAGTGGTTTTGTTAAATTAGAATTAAATGTATTTAATATATTTTAATTTAACCCTACTATTTCAAAATGTCAATTACTTGTTGATCCATGAAGAATCCACATATTCCTGAAGTCACCAGTCTGTTCAGTTACTGCTGTCAAATCCTGGATTCCTTCTTAAGATCCTTCCACAGATCTTGTCCATAGTACTACTAAGTAATATATACAAGCTGCTATTGACTATCCATTAAAAACGAGCAAAAACATATATTAAAAGCTTTTAATTTTCACAAATAATTCAGATAAGCATCTATTTTTATTTCTCATTTTGCTTGAGGATATTGCTACATGTGCAGCTTTCCTATATTGTGATAAAACAGATATATGAATTATTTCATTTCACTTTTCTCATTTATGGTCATGCTACCTTGAAAGAACTTCTAGAAGAAAAGGGCAGGGTATTAAGGTAGCAACTTTCCAATAAGCTCTAGAGTTTGTGTGCTGTTAAACGATTTTCCGCATTTACTCTTCCCACTGCAAAATGGTTGCCAAACTTTCTCTGAAGAATCTACAAAAGAAAAATTTAATTGCTATGTCTTCTAGTTTCAAGACAGGGAAAGCAATGTCAGAAAAGTATTCTCTGGGTCCCCCGCTGGCCCCCAGGTGTTTTATGTTTGTTTATTTTTCCTGATCCAAGCCAGGAACACAGATAAGCAGAGCAGCCTGATCCTGTTCTTAGGAAGACCAAGGCTGCCTTCCTCTGGGTATTACTGTTGTGGTGGAAACTGGGGAATTAGGAAACAAAGGAGCATTTATAAAGTAGACCCCTATTTATTTCCAAGTTAGAAATGAAATCGTTTATTCCAATGACACTGACAGAGGAAGTGAAATGGAAAAAGCTGATTAACAGGGAGTTACCTGAACTTGTTTAGCCAACTTCTCTGGGGGCAACGCCATGTTCAGGGAGTGGGACTGGGGAGTGGGGAAGGTGACATTGGAAAGGGTGAGTCAAATATGCATGCTCCTGGACTGTCTTCTAAGCATCTGTTTTCTATCTGCTGTGGCTAGCCAACCATGCCGAACTTCACGATCCTTGAACAGTTTGTTACCATCTCTCGTAGTTATCTGGGTTGGCTGCAGTTCTCATCTGAGGCTGCAAATGCAGGTACAGATGGAGACTGATCAAGACTCAGTCCTCCAAAGCCGGCCTCAGGCAGGTGCGCCCACACCACGGGCAGTTGTTGGCACTGGGTGACATTGCAGATCTCTTGCTGGGGCCGTGGCTAGAGCACCTGCGATGACTTCTCCATGTGAGTCGGGCCTCTCACGGCAAGGCACCATGTTCCAAGCAGTTTCCCAAGGGGGAGCAGTCCAGAGAGAAGATACTAGAATTTGACTCCGTAAGACGTATCCTTCAAAGTCACACAACAGCATGTTCACTGCATCACAGCGGTCGCAGATTCCACACAGATGCAAAGTACAGAGACAGACTTCGTCTTTCCATGGGTTGGTGGCAAGGTCATGTCACAAAAGAGTACGTGGGATGGCAGGCATTCTTGCAGCAGCCTTTTGAAAATACAATCTGCCATAAAATTTTTAAATTATGAATTGTGATCATTACAAATCAGTTGCAATATACTGAGAAAGAAAGAGAGGATATAAATCTAATTAGGTAAGAAATTGTAGCCTAGCAAAATGAGAGCTTATTTAAAAAATTATCAACTATAATAATCATAATGATCAATAATGTCAGGTTTCTGTGAAACATCCAACCTTCATGTGGGTAATAATGCAGCATGCATTACACACTGCTTGTTACTGCATTCTAGTAGCCTGGGAGACCAAAAGCAATTGGGATTTTTTCACAGTGAAATTAGGAAGAGGCTTGTCTACAGTGGGAAGTAGGAAGGAAGGCCGGAAACCTTTCTAGATGAAATGTATGGTAGAATGAGGAGCATAAGAGAGTTTCTGAAAGTACTGCAAAGCTGTTTTGCTTTAAAACACAAAAATAAGTTACATTTTTTCTGTATTCACCAGGCTCTATTTTCTATAAAATGCAATACATTTAATAAATGCCCCATAAGGCTTCTCAAAGACACTTGTGACAATTGTTTGTATTATATAGCGTAAAGGCAGGCACCAGTTGGGACAATAGTATACCACAAATTAAATGTCAGTGAATGCCAGCATTATAACATCAACGCTGTAAGCCCAATAAAATCAATGCTTTGCATACTAAGAATGTGTATTTTCATGTTATTTGTGGTGTTAATATTTATCCTCAGTGTCGCCAGCAATAAAGTATTCTCCATGGAAAGTCCAATATATTTGTTTTTAATGTTCCATAAACTTTATTTATTTAAAATTCTGGGCTTTACATGTCTTGATTCCCTGAGGTTTTATTATTTAGCCTCTGTGTTGTTTCATTATAATCCAAAGATAGGTGTTTCTCTTCCGTCTAAGTGATAGATGCTGATTACATGTGCATCAAAGAAAGCTAATGTGCAAACCCCATAGCCAAGTATCAGCAACTGGCCTAAAGGTTAATTTAAAAGAAGGAAGAGAGAGAGGGAGGGAGGAAGGAGGAAGGGAGGATGCTGACTGCTCAGTGGTAGCTGCTATCTAAATAAACACGTGCACTTTTCAAACTTTTTTTGCAACCTCCATACTATCTTGAAAATTACACAGCAATACAGGCTCATTTAAAAACAAATGACCAAGGCAGGAGGATTGCTTGAGACCAGGAGTTCTCCGCAAAAATACAAAAATAGCCAGGTAAAGCTCATGCTTATAATTCCAGTACTTTGGGAGGCCGAGCCTGGCAGACGGCTTGAACCCCAGGGTTCGAGACCAGCCTGGGCAACATAGCAAGACCCAGTCTCTAAAAGAAAATACAAAAATAAGCTGGGTGACATGCACCTGTAATCCCAGCCCCTTGGGAGGCTGGGGTAGGAGGCTTGAGCCCAGGAGGTGGAGGCCGTAGTGAGCCAGATGGGCCTGCACTCAGCCTGAGAGACAGAGAGAGGGAAACAGCGTCTGACTCCCGTGCAAGTGATATCTTAGTGCTGTTCTCTGGAAGAAGCAGGGCAGGCCCGGAGGATGAAAGCTAAGCAGGGAGAGAGTCTCAGCTCCCGCCTGACCCCAGCTAGAAGCCCCCGGGACATGGAAGCACAACCGAACTCACAGCCCGTTGTGCTCCTGGGTTATGCGCAGAGGATGAGCAGGACAGAAAGGGTGAGTGTGGTGAGGGAGCTGCAGCTCAGAGGGTCCCTCGGGATATCGGGGACTGCTGTAAACTGCCAGCCAAGTCACAGCAGGCAGGAGGGCAGAGGGGCTGGGGCCGGCCCAGCGAGGGCCACCGGGTCACCCTAGTCACATGACACTAGAAGAAAGTGACTCTAAACACGCACATTCCCGTATGAGCAGGAAGTAAAATCTTTGAACCTCTGGCTTTCTGCTTCCTCCCCTAGGTTAAATGATCCCCCAAGTATTTATTCAGTCTGAAGGTCTGTTGGTGCCAAAAGCCTTCCTAGTTAGGCTGCTCAACTACACAATTGTCATCAGTCTTCAAAATTAAAGCTTCTAGGGCTTAGCTTTTTCAACTCATGTTAGAATCTCCCATTCCTCCCCTCAACGTGCAGGTGTTTGAACCTGTCACATTTAGTGTCTGTGCCTTAGAGTCTTCTGACTCCTTCCTACCACTGAGACTTTTTGAGTCCTTCCAACACGCTTTCACAGTAATTCTGAAATCCTTCCAACATGCTTTCACAAAATTAATTTCCCATTAATTTTGCCTGCACAGTCCTAGGAACATCTGATAATGCACGTAGAGACCTCCCTTCACTCTCAGACAGCAGCTTTCTCCTCTTTCCCTGCTATCTTCATTCTCCTCCCTGGAAAACTAGAACAAGAGATCAGATGATCAGTAGGAGGCAGTCAGGCTCCTCCTAAAAACCTCCGGGACACTGCAGCATGTTAACTGCCATTCCATATCCAGAGAGTAAAAATTAACGGTTCACTCTTAAATAACGGTTTCTCGGTTTCTAAAATGTATTAGTTAACCATCAATCAATCTATCTTCTTTCCAACAGGCACTGCACTCTGAGTCTATGCATGCTAGTGATAAAGTAATGAAACTATGTGAGCACGTCCCTTCACAGTGATCACTGTAAATTACACAATCATCTATTATAGGAATGCCAGTATCATTCATCTTCTGGAATTGATTTTAGGCCTAATTTATAACAACAAATCAATTTCACCAATACATAAATATGAATATTGTTTCCTTTAATTATAAAGGAGGGCATAAAATATGAATAAATAGACATCTTATTACCTCCTCCATTATTAAATTAGCTTGGCATACATAGTGTGTATCATCAATGTATGCTGTTGACTAAAGGTCAGAATTAACAGTAGTACCCCTGTATCTTTGGAATTGCTTATAAAATAGACAAACTTCTAGAAAGACTGCTTAAGAAAAAAAAAAAGACACAAATAATTTGAATCAGGATATAAAAACCACAAACAATAGTTTTTTTAACTATAAGAAAATATTATGAATGCAGATGCCAGTAAACTTTAAAATTTCAGTTAACAAGAATACATTTAGAAAACATTAATTTCCCTAATTGATTAGTAAAAACAGAAAATCTAAATAAGGAAACAACTCTCATTAAAATAAAACAGTGATTTCACTCTTATTCACTAAAAAAACTTAGCTTTTTCCTCAATTTAAGGAAACCATAATCTTATATCTTAAAAACTGTTGAAAAATAAAAGTGTTATCAGACTAAGTCTCTATTAAAATTGGAAAAAAAATTGAAGAACAATTTATAAGTAAGTCTCATTTAAGAGCTAAAGTATTAGTATATAACTCAAAAAAGTATGAAAGAATACACTAAGTAGATTATATTTCAGGAACATAAGAATAATTGAATATCAGATAAATATATCAAAGGAATATTTCACATTAAAAATTTTAAATGAGAGAAAAAGGCATATGATCATTTCAAAAGACAATAAATATACTTAGCTAACCAGAAAACACAAGGAATTTCTTTAAAAGCTTTCCTATTCAATTTAGAAAAAGAGTATTATGTCTTCCATTCAACATTCTACAAGAGGTGGGTGGCTACTAGTTACTAGTCAATGTCATATAATAAGGAAAAAAATAATAATTATTGGAAAAGGAAAGACAACATTTTTTGATTATAATATTTTCATGTGAATAATCAAATTTTCTGTACTTAAAAATCTATCAATCAAATATGTATATAGTTTTTACTCAAACATTGACAATAAAATAATCAAATTGAATAATCAGATAAATATTAGAAATTATAAAAACGTACTAAGATTAATATATGAGAATTAGTGACATTTCTATATACAGATAGAGAATATAATTAGAAGCTATATTGGAAAAAGCATCTTATTGGTCATACAAATAATAAGCCTAGGAAAAACTCTGATGCAAATGGACAATGTCTTTATGTGAAATATTTTAAAGCATTATTGAAGACTAAGGCCTGAAAAAGTATATTTACCACACTCATAAATGTGAAGACTAACATTGAAAATATGTAAATTTCACCAATGTAATATAAAATTTTATATATATTCACACATACACATTCTAAGATGATCTTAACATCAAATGGAAAGTGGAGGACCAAACATAATTCAGACAATATTGAATTAATAGGTTTCTCTTTCTACCTTGATGCTAAGACATTAAAATGCAGTAATAATTTTTTTCAATGTGGGATGTGCGTGCACAAAGATAAACAAAGTATCAATGGGACAGAAAGGAGCCTTTATGGTAAGATGGCACAATAGCGATGACACTGAGATTGAGCAAGCTATTGCTTTGGCATACTTAGTCACGCAGTGAGAAATACAATCAGATTATACTGCACTGTAAAGTAAAACCAATGCCAGGCAGATTAAAGAAGCAAATGTCAGATGTGACATTACAAACATTTTAGAATAAAATTTTTTTTGTGATCTTGGGTAGAAATTAGTATCTTTAAAATGACTCCGAAAGCAAAAATTATAAGTAAAATTCAGTATGTTTCATTTTCACAAATGAAAAGAAGATATCATTCTATGATTAAAACAAGGGCTTTCTTTGGTAGAAAGTATTTGCAACTTTTACAAATAGCAAATGTTAGTATCCAATTGACAGAAGTGCAAATTTATATTACTTCATAACCAGTAGGTCGGCAAATATTGACAATAACAAGTGGCACCAAGTGTATAGAGAAAAGAAATCCCAAACTGTTGGTGGAAGCATAAATTGACACAAAACCTTTGGAGAGCGATCTAGTCATTCGCGACAGAGTAAAAATGTGTACATCCTAAACTCTAGTAATGATTCTAACAATTATATTTCCAGAGTTTTCCTTAAAAGAACTCTAAATATGGTCAAGAGAACACATATTGTAACATTGTTTGTGCTGGTGAAAATTGAGTATCTTAATGTACATAAAAGTAGAACAGTCTTCAAAACAAAGTTGGATACTAAAAGTGATCACCAACTCCATTTTTACATTCTCAGGAACAAACACCAGCAATTGCAACATGTTGTAAGTTCCAGGCAATGCACATAGGCTTTTACAAAGAATGATCATGTTACAAACCACCAGTGTAAAAGTATCCTTCAATCTGGAAGAAAAATACGAAATTATTTTTTCCAAGGGATCTTAAAAGCTTTCTGTAGCAACATAAATGTCCATGGATTGAAAGTACACAATGTAACTGCCAGGTTGATCATTTTAGGCCAAAAAAAAAAAAAAAAAAATTGAAGTGTTGAATACTGTTTGAATGTAGCTATTTCACCATTTATGTTATTGAAGTGTGTTGAGGAAATATACATTTTAAGAAGAGAACTTTTTTATATTTTATTAAACTGAAAGTAATTCTCAAACTGCAGGGAATAGCCCGCCGAAATCCAATACAGGCAATGTGATTTATAGCAACCTGTTTTAAAGAATGGGGGAATCAAGGTAGTTTGTTATATCACATTTTACCTCAAATGTCAATTTGTCAGGGATTTCACCTGAAGTATCAATTCGTTAGGGACATTTTTTAAACAATGATCATTAATAGCACAAGGTGCTTCTCTATAGCATTGTCTATATTGGCAGTTTGTACAACTATGTCATTGATGTCTCTATCTCAGCAGCCTCTATGTTCCATGTTGGTTTTGACTGTATTTGTTCACCACTGAAGCCTCAGTTCTTGTCTCCCACAGAGCTTGCACTATGCAAGACGTTTTATAAACAATTTGCATCACAATAATCCTGCCAGATTACATCATAATGATCCTGTCAGGTAAGTACTAATATCTGTCTCCTTTTATAGGTGAGGAAATGGAGACAAGAAGTTAAATGATTTGTCTCAGGCCATGCATTTGCTAAACGGCAAAGTCAAGGCTGAAATTCTGGCAATAGGAGTTGCCCTTAAAGAAGCAATTGCTGTAAAATTTTCTCTCTTATTAGGAAAAAGACTAATAACACATAGAACTGGACAAAATCTACATAACAGTAGTTTTTAGACACTGGACAATAAGCAGCACGAGGCTACTGTCTAACTGAAGAGAAGCAAGGAAGGTAGTCTCAACCATCAAGCAAGCTTTTTTGCTTGGATGCTATTTCCAGAGTGCAGCATAGGAAGGGTCAATTCAAGAAGAGTCCAGCAGATTTGCTGATTACAGAGGCAGTGATCTGTGCTCAGGGCTCCAAGGTGGCTAAAATGTAGGGAGCCTAGTACCAGAAAACAAAAGGAAGGAAGCTAAATAGAGAAAGAGTCCTAGATCACTCCATGGGGGTCTTCTCAAATCTTTGATTGGTTCCCTGAATATCAATCTGTACAGGCTTGGGATAAAACTCTATGAAATTTCAAAAAGTAAAATTAAAAAGACACTGCAAGAGAAAGTACAATTACCTAGAAGCTAAAGACGAACCACTGCAAAGATTCACATTAAGACTGGGAATCATTCCACTTCCTACCTGCTCTGTTAAAAGTGCTCTGTTAAAAGTCTCTGGCTGTAGTGGAGACATAGACACATCATGTTTTAGCTGTGGAGCTAACTAGTTCTAGAGACTATTCCAGACTTAGTCTTAAATTAAAAACAAAACATTACAAAACAAAATGAAAAAACAGCCTGGGAAGTATCTGCAAGTAACTTACATCTTTATAACTTGTCCAAAACTCTTTTTAAAAACACAACAGCCTCTCAACAATGTAAATTTCACGTCTAGCATCTGGCCAGTAATTATCAGTCATCCAAGGAAACAGGAAAATATGGCTGCCTTTTCAAAAATATTTGATAGAAACAAATCTTGAAATGGCAAAATGAGGAATTAGTAAATAAGAATTTTTCTAAAACTCATTTTTAAAGACTTAAAGGAAAATGTGAACAAATAAAAAGATTAAAAGGAGATGTAAAAAAATTATGATACCTGCAGGGTTGAAAAATATAATAGATGAAATAAAAAGTTTACATAAATTAACACCAAACAGATATTGCAGGAAGAAAGAAGGTCGTGACATGTTGATATACTAACAGAAACTGTATAAAATGAGGCACAGAGGGACAAAAAAGACTGAACGAAAATATACAAAACCAAAATGACCTGTAATTTAATATTAGCAATCCATGATAACTGAAGTTCCAGAAAGAGATAAAAATATTTGACAAATAGCATAGATGAATATACAAATTAGAAAAAATATTTAAGATATATAGAAATATTTACACATTTGATAATGGTATAAAGCTACAGGTCCAAGACGCTCCATGGGATGTCATTAACTATAAACACAAGTAAAACCACATCAAAGATCATGTAAAAAAATTTCTGGGAAAACAGATATAAAGACAAAATCTTGAAATCATAGATAAAACGGAAGAAAGATTTTAAAACAGTAGTAGTTGCTTCATCAGTAAACATTCAAGCCAGAAAATGATGAAGCAATATGTTTCCAGAGCTGGGGAGACAAAAAAAGGTTAATCTAGGATTTTTTCAGAATGACAGAAACAAAATCTTTCAACCTTTGGAGATTAAACAACATAATAATCATTATACAGCATATGGAAATATGTGGAAGGCAGCAAATCCAAGCAGAACAACTCCCGAGCACCTTCTCTGAAGCACTGTTCACATTTCACTGGATATATCTGTACTGTGAGACTAGCAGGTAAGAGGCTAGGACCCTCATTTGCACATAAGGAGTCTGAAACCTGAAGGAATCTGCAATTCTGATGACTATCCTAAGTGGTAGAACTGAAACGACTGGGTATTCTCAGTCCCTGTCTATTCTTCTTGGCCCTACGCTGAGTCCTCTTACACGAGATCCGCAGGCTCAAATATCTAACCAACATGTACATAATATTAACATATATTACAGATATATGCTTAAAAATGCAAAGATTATCTCTGAAAGATTACACTAGTAACTGAGGAAGCAGGGGGATGAGTTTCTCTCCAAAGCAAACAGAAGCGATGTGGTTGGATGCTGGAGGGAAGGGAGACTTCTTTATACAGGCTTGTATCTTTTAAATTATGCATTGGCTCAAATACATCTATGTTTTAAAAACAGGAAAATCTAACTAAATCATAAAGATAAAAAGAAGTTGTTCCCTATAATTTTATTTATGTTTTAAATTTTAATTTTGTTGTGAAAAAGAATCTTATACATGCAAATATATAAAAAGATTTCACTACTCTTTATATTAGTTCAGTTATTTTGTTCAGCTTATACATATTTTACGTGATTAGCTAACATTATGCTTGAAATTTTGTTGCTATTATTTACCTTCCAGCATGTGAATTATTCCATTTCACTGCTTTTTCATAGATACTGTTTCTAATGATTATATCTTATTGTTCTGTAAAGCTGTACTGCAGCTTAGTTTGCAGTTATTCCAAATGTTGAATGTTTCATCTGCTCGTAATTTTTCACTCTATGAATAATTAACATATTTGTGCAGTAAAAGCCCTTAATGCATAAAACTTTGTTTGCAGGTTTACCGTGTAATAAATCCCTATAAGTATAATTGCCATGTGAAAGTATATGAACATTTCTAAGGGCTAGATTACATCTCTCTAAACAGCAGTAAATGTCCCCCATTTTAACAATCACCTCATTTTCTGTCTTCCCAGAAGTCTCTCTGGGAAGTGTTTGTGTTCTTTTCTGACCTCCCCTCGGTGCCCAGCAGGTGTTAGTGGCAGATTTTACCAAATTAGATTTCTACAAAATGGAAAATTTTTCCCATTCTGCCTTGCAGTGGCTGGGAATATCAATTTCAGCTTAAATTTCTTAGGTTGAAAATTTTACTATTTCATTTTTTTTCATTTTGATTTTTAATTGTTTATAATTGTATTATTTTGCTCATTGACTAGATGAATGTCACACTTTTTTGGACATTTAGTAAGTCTGAACCTACCCGGCAGCGCTTCTTCTTACTCGCAGGCTTTCACTTTCCCTCATTTCCAAATTATCTATCCATTGCCTTTGATGTTATTTCATCCACTGGAATGTACTCATCATATATTAAAGATTCTAATCCTTTGACTTCTATGTTTTTGGAGGTATGTTCTCAATTGCTAACTGCTTTTAAAATTCTATTTAATTTAAAAGACATTTAATATTCATTCTTATGCCAATGTTCAAACAATACTACTTCAAAGACATATACGTCACGGTCTGAAGGACTGGCAGTAGAGAGCAGACAAATTTAAACGTAATCTGGTGGGCTGGGCACAGTCGCTCACACTTGTAATCCCAGCACTTTGGGAGGCTGAGGCAAGATCATTGCTTGAGCACAGGAGCTCAAGACCAATCTGGGTAACATAGTAAGATTCTGTCTCTCCACCAAAAAAAAAAAAGAAAAAAATAGCTGGGCATGGTGTTGCACACCTGTATCACAGCTACCCGGAGGCTGAGGTAGGAGGATCACCTGAGCCCAAGAAGTTGAGGCTGCAGTGATCCGTGATAGTGCCATTGCACTCCAGCCTGCATGACAGAGCCAGGAACCTGTTTTATAAAATAAACTGAAAAATAATATGATGGCTGTCTTTTCCACCTCATTGCACAGTACAATATTCCTTTCTCACCGGATGAATAAATTGCTTATGCTAAATTATTTTTACAGATGTTTAATCCTTTTTCAACAGAAATAACAGAGACTTACGGGTTAAGACAGTGAAGTCAAGTCAAATAAAAATCCCTCCTTCCTTAAAATATAATAAATTTGGGCTAAACTAGTTTTTATAAATAAAAAAAGTCAATAATAAATAAAATAAACAGTTAAATCTTATAAAATGTGTTTAAAAGTGTGGCCAAAGAAGTAAAAGAGAAAAAGGCCAAGAATGTAAGTTACCCAGTAAGAACATGTGTCTCCTAACTGGCAGACTGCCTGCCATGCTCCTAGCCCAGGACAATGATATGAACCAGAAGCACTCAAATCAGACCTGGGGGAATCCCCAGTGTTCTCTTCACCTTGGACATTTGAACCCTCTAGATTTATATTTTTAAGTGAAAAGGACACACTATGTATATAAAAATAAGAAAAAGAAATAGAATTCTCAGATCAGATAGAAAAAATGGAAGTAAAACATGAAATAAAGGAAGCTTTATTCACACTATGTTCATACGAAATAAAAGAGCTCTCCACATTAAACGTTTAAGAAATGAAGTGAGAAGTAGACAAAAATTCTGTAATGAATGAAATGAAAAAAGAAAAAAGTATAGTCAAATAAAGATGAAAAATCCATTCTGGAAAAGGGCAAAACTAAGAAGGGAAAATAATCTTTCCTTGAGTGTTTTTTATTATCGATAGAATAGAGGAGGTCATAAACTTGGCAGAAAAAGCTATGGAGCATGTGATGACATAAACACAGAGGGGGAAAAGGAAAATACGGTGCTAGGAACTGAGGCAGGAAAGTGTCATTGCAGAAATAATAAATACATAAAAATCATGATTACAAAGGAAAATAGGAGTAGTTTCATAATGAATTATCCATGTTTTTGTTCTAAAACCAGTGTATTATAACTACAAGTAATTTTGCTGTATAAGAGCTGTCTAACAACTAAGTGAGATATGTTAGAATTTTCCCAGTTAAGCTTCGTGTCTGGAGGTGCCAAAAAGAACTCCCATATTTCCATAGAAAAAGTGACTTAAACTGATTGAGGCTTATAGCTTTTCAGCTGACATAGTCCTAATGACAGATAAAGTAAAAATAGTTTTATATATATACATATTTTATTGTACTTTAGATTCTGGGGTACATGTGCAGATGACGCAGAACTGTTGCATAGATACATGGCAAGGTGGTTTGCTGCCTCCATCCCTCTGTCACCTATATCTGGCATTTCTTCCCATGTTATCCCTCCCCAACCTCCCTACCCCAACTGTCCCTCCCCTAGTCCCCCCAACTGACCCCAGTGTGCGATGCTCCCCTCCCTGTGCCCATGTGTTCTCATTGTTCAAAACCTGCCTATGAGTGAGAACATGCGATGTTTGATTTTCTGTTCTTGTGTCAGTTTGCTGAGAATGATGGTGCTGGATTCATCCATGTCCCTACAAAGGACACAAACTCATCATTTTTTTTCTGGCTGTGTAGTATTCCATGGTGTATATGTGCCACATTTTCCTTGTCCAGTCTATCATCTATGGGCATTTGGGTTGGTTCCAAGTCTTTGCTATTGTAAACAGTGCTGCAGTGAACATTCGTGTGCATGTGTCTTCATGGTAGAATGATTTACAATCCTTTGGATACATACCCAGTAATGGGATTGCTGGGTCAAATGAAATTTCTATTTCTAGGTCCTTGAGGAATTGCCACACTGTCTTCCACAATGGTTGAACTAATTTACACTCCCATTAACAGTGTAAAAGTGTTCCTATTTCTCCACATCCTCTCCAGCATCTGTTGTCTCCAGATTTTTTAATGATCGCCATTCTAACTGACATGAGATGGTATCTCAATGTGGTTTTGTCTTGCATTTCTCTAACAATCAGTGATGATGAGCATTTTTTCATATGTTTATTGGCTTCATATATGCTTCTTTTGAAAGTGTCTGTTCATGTCCTTCACTGACTTTCGAATGGGTTTGTTTTTTTCTTGTAAATCTGTTTTAGTTCTTTGTAGATTCTGGATTTTAGCCCTTCATCAGATGGGTAGATTGCAAACATTTTTTCCCATTTTATTGGTTGCCTTTCACTTTAATGATTGTTTCTTTTTCTGTGCAGAAGCTCTGGAGTTTAATTAGATCCCATTTGTCTATTTTGGCTTTTGTTGCGAATGCTTTTGGTGTTTTAGTCATGAAGTCCTTCCCTATGCCTATTTCCTGGATGGTTTTGCCTAGGTTTTCTTCTAGGGTTTTTATGGTGTTAGGTCTTATGTTTAAGTCTTTGATCCATCTGGAGTTAATTTTAGTGTAAGGTGTCAGGAAGGAGTCCACTTTCTCCTTTCTGCACATGGCTAGCCAGTTATCCCAACACCATTTATTAAAGAGGGAATCCTTCCCCCACTGCTTGTTTTTGTCAGGTTTGTCAAATATCAGATGGTTGTAGATGTGTAGCCTTACCTCTGAGGCCTCTGTTCTGTTTCAATGGTTTATATCTCTGTTTTGGTACCAGTACCAAGCTGTTTTGATTACTGTACCCTTGTAGTATAGTTTGAAGTCTGGCAGTCTGATGCCTCCCGCTTTGTTCTTTTTGCTTAGAATTGACTTGGCTATGCGGGCTCTCTTTTGGTTCCATATGAAGTTTAAGGTGGATTTTTCCAGTTCTGTGAAGAAGGTCCTTGGTAGCTTGATGGGGACAGCATTAAATCAGTAAATTACTTTGGGCAGTATGGCCATTTTCACAATATTGATTCTCCCTAACATCAGCATGGAATGTTTTTCCATCTCTTTGTGTCCTCTCTTATTTCCTTGAACTGCGGTTTGCAGTTCTCCTTGAAAAGGTCCTTTACGTTCCTTGTTAGTTGTATTCCTAGGTATTTCATTCTCTTTGTAGCAATTGTGAATGGGAGTTCGCTCTTGATTTGGCTCTCTTTTAGTCTGTTATTGGTTTATAGGAATGCTTGTGATTTCTGCACATTGATTTTGTATCCTGAGATGTTGCTGAAGTTGCTTATCAGTTTCATGACATTTTGGGCTGAGACAATGGGGTCTTCTACATATATAGCCATGTTGTCTGCAAATAGAGACAATTTGACTTCCTCCTTTCCTAACTGAATACGCTTTCTTTCTTTTTCTTGCCTGATTGCTCTGGCTAAAACTTCCAATACTGTATTGAATAGGAGTCGTGAGAGAGGGCATCTTTGTCTAGTGCCAGATTTCAAATGGAATCCTTCTAGTTTTTCCCCATTCAGTATGATATTGGCTGTTGGTTTGTCATAAAAAGCTTTTATTATTTTGAGATATGTTCCATGAATAGCTAGTTTATTGAGTTTTTAACATAAAGTGCTGTTGAATTTTGTCGAAGGCCTTCTCTGCATGTATTGAGATGACCATGTGGTTTTGTCTTTGGTTCTGTTTACGTGGTGGATTACATTTATAGGCTTGCATATGTTGAACCAGCCTTGCATCCCCAAGATGAAGCCTACTTGATGGTAATGGATAAGTTTTTTGATGTGCTATTGCCATCAGTTTGCCAGTATTTTATTTTATTGAAGATTTTTCATCTATGTTCATCATGGACATTGGCCTGAAGTTTTCTTTTTGTGGAGTCTCTGCCAAGTTTTGGTATCATGATGATGTTGGTCTCATAAAATGATTTCGGTAGGATTCCCTCTTTTTATATTGTTTGGAATAGTTTCAGAAGAGATGGTACCAGCTCCTTTTTGTATGTCTGGTAGAATTCGGCTGTGAGCTCATCTGGAGCTGGGCTTTTTTTGGTTGGTAGGCTACTTATTGCTGCCTCAACTTCAGCCCTTGTTATTGGTCTATTCAGGGTTTCTATTTCTTCCTGGTTTGGCTTTGGAAGGTGCAAGTGTCCAGGAATTTATCCATTTCTTCCAGGTTTACTGGTTTGTGTGCATAAAGTTGTTTATGGTAATCTCTGATGGTAGTTTGTATTTCTGTGGAATTGGTGTTGATATCCCCTTTATCGTTTTTTTTTTTTTTTTTTTTTTTTTTTTTTTTTTTTTT
>NW_022436979.1:21713062-21770773 GCF_009761245.1 Sapajus apella | reverse complement strand
TTTTTTTTTTTTTTTTTTTTTTTTTTTTTTTTTTTTTTTTTGCATCTATTTGATTCTTCTCTCTTTTCTTTTTTTTTTTTTTTAATCTGGCTAGTGGCCTATTTTATTGATCTTTTAAAAACACCAGCTCCTAGATTATTGATTTTTTGAAGGGTTTTTTTGGTCTCTATCTCCTTCAGTTCTGCTCTGATCTTAGTTATTTCTTGTCTTCTGCTAGCTTGAGTATTTTTGATCTTGCTCCTCTAGCTCTTTCAATTTTGATGATAGGGTGTCAATTTTAGATCTTTCCTTGCTTCTCATGTGGGTATTTATTGCTATAAATTTCCCTCTAGACAGTGCTTTAAATGTGTCCCAGATATTCTGGTAGGTTCTGTATTTGCTCTCATTGATTTTAAAAAACATCTTTATTTCTGCCTTCATTTCATTGTTTATCCAGTCAACATTCAAGAGCCAATTGTTCAGTTTCCATGAAGTTGTGCAGTTCTGAGCTGGCTTCTTAATTCTCAGTTCTAATTTGATTGCCCTGTAGTCTGTGATACAGTTTGTTATGATTTCCATTCTTTTGCATTTGCCAAGGAGTGATTTACTTCCAATTATGTGGTTAATTTTAAAGTAGGTGTGATGTGGTGCTGAGAAGAATGTATAATCTGTGAATTTGGGGTGGAGAGTTCTGTAAACGTGTATTAGGTTTGCTTGGTCCAGGTCTGAGTTCAAGTCCTGGATATCCTTGTTAATATTCTGTCCTGTTGATCTGTCTAATATTGACAGTGGAGTGTTAAAGTCTCCCACTATTATTGTGTGGGAGTGTACATCTCTTTGTAGGTCATTAAGAACTTGCTTTATGTATCTGGGTGCTCCTGTATTGGATGCATATACATTTAGGATCGTTAGCTCTTCTTGTTACATTGATCCTTTTACCATTATGTAATGCCCTTCTTTGTCTCTTTTGATCTTTGTTGGTTTAAGTCTATTTTATCAGAGACTAGGATTGCAACCCCTGCTTTGTTTTGCTCTCCATTTGCTTGATAAATCTTCCTCCATCCCTTTATTTTGAGCCTATGTGTGTCCTTGCACATGAGATGTGTTTCCTGAATACAGCACACGGATGGGTTTTGACTTTTTATCCAATTTACCAGTCTGTGCATTTTGATTGGGGCATTTAGCCCATTTACATTTAAGGTTAATATTGTTATGTGTGAATTTGATCCTGCCATTTTGATGCTAGCTGGTTGTTTTGCCTGTTGATTGACTGAGTTTCTTCATTGTATCGATGGTCTTTACCATTTGGTATGTTTTTGAAGTGGCTGGTACTGGTTGTTCCTTTCTATATTTAGTGTTTCTTTCAGAAGCTCTTGTAAGGCAGGTCTGGTGGTGATGAAATCTCTCAGCAATTGCTTGTTCTAAATAAAATAAAAGGATTTTATTTCTTATTTGCTTATGAAGTTTAGTTTGGCTGGATATGAAGTTCTTTTCCTTAAGGATGTTGAATATTGGCCTCCGCTGTCTTCTGGCTTGTAGGGTTTCTGCTGAGAAATCCGCTGTGAGTCTGATGGGCTTCCCTTTGTGGGTAGCCTGACCTTTCTCTCTGGCTGCCCTTAGCATTTTTTCCTTCATTTCAACCCTGATGAATCTGACAATTATGTGCCTTGAGGAATAACTTTGTGGTGTTTTCTGTATTTCCTGGTCTTGAATGTTGGCCTGCCTTGCTAGGTTGGGGAAGTTTTCCTGGATAACATCCTGAAGAGTGTTTTCCAGCTTGGATTCATTCTCTCTGTCACATTCAGGTACACCTATCAAATGTAGATTAGGTCTTGTCACATAATCCCATATTTCTTGGAGGCTTTGTTCATTTCTTTTCACTCTTATTTCTCTAATCTTGCCTTCTCATTTTATTTCATTGAGTTGACCTTCAATCTCTGTTATCCTTTCTTCTGCTTGGTTGATTTGGCTATTGAAACTCGTATAAGCTTTGTGAAGTTCTCTTGTGTTTTTCAGCTCCATCAGGTCATTTATATTCTTCTCTAAGCCTGTATTCCCATTAGCATTTCATCTAACCTTTTTTCAACGTTTTCAATTTCTTTGCATTGGGTTAGAACATGTTCTTTTGGCTCAGAGAAGTTTGTTATTATCCACCTTCTGAAGTCTGTTTCTGTTGATTCATCAGACTCGTTCTCCATCCAGCTTTGTTCCCTTCCTGGTGTGGAGTTGTGATCCCTTGGAGGAGAGGCATTCTGGTTTTGGGTGTTTTCATCCTTTTTGCACTGGTTTCTTCCCATCTTTGTGGATTTATCTACCTATGGTCTTTGTAGTTGGTGACTTTTGGATGGGGTCTCTGAGTGGATGTCCTTTTTGTTGATGATGAAGTCATTTCTTTCTGTTTTTTAGTTTTCCCTCTAACTATCAGACCCCTCTGCTGTAAGCCTGCTGAAGGTCCACTCCAGACCCTGCTTGCCTGGGGATCACCCGCAGGGGTTGCAGAACAGTAAGGGTTGCTGCCAGTTTCTTCTTCTGTTATCTTTGTTCCAGAAGGATACTCACCAGATGTCAGCCTGAGTTCTCCTTTACAAGTGCCTCTTTGGATATACAGGGTTCAGGCTGCTGCTTGAGGAGTCAGTCTTTCCCTTATAGGAGCTCAAGTGCTGAGGTGAGAGTTCCATTTTTCCATTTAGAGCTTCTGGGCAGGTATGTTTAAGCCTGCTGCAGTGGAACTCATCAGTGCCTTTTTCCCCAGGTGCTCTGTCCTGGGAAGTTGGGGCTTTATTTATAAGTTCCTGACTTGCTGCTGCCTTTTTTCAGAGATGCCCTGCCCAGCAAGGTGGTAGTCTAGCCACAGTCTGCCAGCAGAGGCATTGCTGAGCTGCCATAGGCTCTGTCCAGCTGCCGTGTGAACTTCCTGTTATAACTGCCTTGGTAATGGTGGTCTGCTTCAATAACGGCGGTCTGCTTCAATAACGGCGGACTGCCTCGGTAACGGCAGACTGCCTGGGTAGTTATGGACTGACTTGGTAATGGCATACGCCCTTCCCCTCACCAAGCTGGACTGTCCTGGGTCCAGCTGTGCTTGCTGCAAAAATCTCAATCCAGAGCATTTCAGATTGCTGGTCTTTGTGGGCAGTGGGACCTGCTGAGTCAGATCACCTGGCTTCCTGTTTTCAGCCCCTTTTTTTCAGCTGAATGGGCGGCTCTGTATCCCAAGTGTTCCAGGCACCTGTTGAAACAGCCGCCCAGATTTGTATGAGTTTTTGTGCAGAGTCACACAGCACTGGCTAAAACAGCCATGCTGGAAACTCGTGGCGCTTTCCAGCCCAGGAATCTCCTGGTATGTGGGCAGTAAAAACTTGTTTGGAAATGCGGTGATCACTCACCCTCTGTGTTCTTCTTGCTGCGAACTGCACTCCAGAGCTGTTCCTATTCAGCCATCTTCAATCTCTCCAGTAAAAATAGTTTTACCACATAGACAATACATATTCCAGCATCTATCTGCCACAATAGTAAGGATTCAATACTTCATCATCACTGGATGAGCTAGCTTCAATTGTCCATAAATAGTTTAATCTGTAACCACTGCCTTCATTTACTGAGTTACAGCTGTCTTTATTGACTTACATTTCAGTGGCACTTAGGTCAAAAATCATATTTTAAAAATGGTTGAAGATGTTTTCTAAGATCTACTATTTAACTTCTGTATTATAAGTTGAACTAGATCAAAGTGTCGATACTAAACACTCTGGATAGTGTTTCTATTACTTAAAAATTATAGGCTGTGCACAGGTGGCTCATGCCTGTAATCCCAGCATTTTGGAAGATCGAGGCAGGTGGATCATGAGGTCAGGAGATTGAGACCATCCTAGCCAACATATTGAAACTCCATCTCCACTAAAATACAAAAAATTAGCTGGGCATGGTGGCACAGGTCTATAGTCCTAGCTACTCAGGAGGCTGAGGCAGGGGAATCGTTTGAACCCAGGAGGCAGAGATTGCAATGAGCTGAGACTGTGCCACTGCACTCCAGCCTTGCAACAGAGTGAGACTCTATCTCAAAAAAAAAAAAAAACAAATTATAAACAGACAGATCTTTGTTAAAATAAAAAATAAAATAAAGAAAATCAGAAAATATTGAGACATCAACATGATTTGAAGAAAAAAATGACAAGATTGAACATAAGATAAACTTTGGGTAAAACGCAAAGGCAGTCTGGCCAGGAAGTGTTTAGAACTTCATTTTAAGAGACCTTGAGGGACTACCATAAAGCATTTATCTAATTTACAGCCATTTGCTCTGAAAAGGCATTACATAGAATATAGCAGTATTTTTTAAGATATGTTTTGAAATTAAGAATATTGAAAGAACATCAAAAAGTCTATTTACTCACCATGAAATTACACCAAATCCCAACTCATGATAACCACCGTGTTGTGTTAGAAATAGTAAATTCCTTATAGACGTGCCTATTTTAACATATGATTTTGGTAATCCAAATTAGTAGGGCAAATCATTGATCTTTGAACCAGTACGGTATTATATTCAGGGTATTTCTACACGTGAGTAATTAGGTTAAGTCCTAGGGTCATAAAATTGAGTAAAATACAACTCTTGTTCAAAATATTTTATTTCTACTTATTAAAGAGTTAAACAAATTCTTGTTTGCAGTTTATGTTCTTAAAGTTCAAATTCAGTGGAATACTAGGAATATAATATATATTCTAGTAAAGGCTCACTAGATAAAAGAATAAATGCTTTCAACTTAAGCTGGCATCTGATTTTTTTTTTTATAACTCGTTCTTTCTATTAAGGCCAGCATTACCCAATACCAAAGGCAAACAAGGAAATAACAAAAAAAGATACCCTGATGAACATAGATGCAAAAATCCTTGACAAAATGCTAGCAAATCAAATTCAACAACACATTAAAAAGATCATTCACCATGACCAAGTGAGATTCATCCCAGGGATGAAAATGTGGCTCAACATGTGCAAATCAATAAACATGATACATCACATTAACAGAATCAAGAAAAAACACTGTATGATCAGTTCAGTATATGCTGAAAAAAACATTTATTAAAATTTAACATCCCTTTCTGATAAAAAAAAAAAACCTTCAACAAATTGTATATAGAATAAAAATATACCTCAAAATAATAAAGGCCTTATATGACAAACTCACAGCAAACATCATGCTGAATAAGGAAAAACTGAAAGCCTTTCCTTTAAGATTTGGAACTAAACAAGGATGCCCATTTTCACCACTTTTGTTCAGCATATTACTAGAAGTCCTGGACACAGTAATTAGGAAAGAGAAAGAAATATGTTACACTCATATTGGAAAGGAAGAAGTCAAATGAGGCTTGTTCACAATTGACAAGGCTTTACATTTAGAAAAACCTAAAGATTTCACCAAGAAAAAAAAAATGATTAGATGAATGCAAAAATTCAGCAAAGTTGCAGGACACAGATTCAACATAACAATAATCAGTAGCATTTATGTATGCCAACAGGGAACCATCTAAAAGAAATCAAGAAAGCAATCCCATCTATAATCACTGCAAAGAATACAAAATACCTAGGAGTCAATTTAACCCAAGTAAAAGATCTACACAAGGAAAGCTATAAAACACTGATGAAAGAAATTTGAAAAACACAGAAAATGGAAAATATTGTATGCTCATGGATTTTAAGAATTAATATTGTTAAAATAATACTACCCAAAGCAACTTACAGATTCAAAACATCCCTATCAAATTACCAATGACATTCTTCACAGAAAGAGATTTTTAAAATCTTAAAATTTCTATGGAACCACAAAAGACCCCAAAGCAATCCTGAGCAAAAAGAACAAAGCTGAAGGCACTACATTATCTGACTTCAAAACGTACTGCAAATCTATAGTAACCAAACTCAGCATGGAATAAACTCAGCATGGTACAAACATAGAAACAGATGCATAGACCGATGGAATGGAATCGAGGACCCAGATATAAATACAGACATTTACAGCCAACTTGTTTTTGTCAAAGGCACCGAACACATAGAATAGAAGAAAGGACAGCCTCTTCGATAAACGGGTGAGAAAATTGGACAACCAAATTCAGAACATGAAATAGATCCCTCTGTCACCATACACAAAAATCAGATGAAAATGGATTAAAGACTCTAAGTCTGAAACATGAAACTACCAGCAGGAAGCATGGGGAAATGTTCCAGGACATTGGTCTGGGAAAATATTTTGTGTGTAAGACCTCAGAAGCATAGGCAACCAAAGCAAAAATTGACAAATAGAGTCACATCACTTTAAAAAGCTTCAGCAAGTAAAGCAAACAATCAACAAAGTGAAGTTACAGCCCACAGAATGAAAGAAAATATTTGGAAGCTAGCCATCTTACAAGGAATTAATAACCAGAATATATAAAGAGCTCAAATAACTCAGTAGCAAAAAATTAAATAATCTGATTTTTTAAAATTGCATTTTAGGTTTTGGGGTACATGTGAAGAACATGCAAGATTGTTGCATAGGTACACACATGGCACTGTGATTTGCTGCCTTCTTCCCCATCACCTATATCTGGCATTTCTCCCCATGCTGTCTTACCCCAACTCCCCACCCCTAATAAGCTGATTTTTTTTAAATGGACAAAAGACCTGAATAGATCTTCTTTTAAAAAAAAATCCAAATGGCCAAGTATACGGAAAAAAAAACTTCAACATCACTAATTATCAGAGAAATGCAAATCAAAGCCATAGATGCATCGTCACATCTATGGCTTTGCTACCCCAGTTAAAATGACTTAAAAAGACGGCAATAACATGCTGATGAGTGTGTGGAGAAAAGAGAGCCCTCAGACACCATTGCTGGGACTGTAATGTAGCCACTATGGAAAATTATATGGAGGTATTCCAAAAAAACTAAGAATAGACCTACCATATAATTTAGCAATCCCACTAGTGAGTATATACTCAAAAGAAAGGAAACCAATATATCAAAGCCGTATCTGCACTCCCACGTTTACTGCAGCACTATTCACAATAGCCAAGATGTGGAATCAACCTAAGTGTGTGGATGCATAGACAAGAAAATGTGGTGTGGATATAAACAATGGAATAATATTCAGCCATTAAAAAATAAAAGACTGCTATTTCCAATGTCATGAATAAAACTGTAGGTCACTATTTTAAGTGAAATAACCCAAGCACAGAAAGACAAATATCACATGTTCTCACCCACAGGTGGAAGCTAAAGAAATGGATCTAATGAACATAGAGTGTAGGCTGTAAATTGGCTGTTAAGAGACGCCAAGAATAGAAGCATGGAGGGAGGTTCAAAAAGAGGCCGATTAACAGGTATAAATATATAGCTTGATAGACGAGATAAGACCTAGTGTTTGGTAGATCAGTAGGCCATGATTTACAATAATATTGTGCATTTAAAAATAGCTAGAAGAAAATAATTTTCAATGTTTCTAGCCTAAAGACAAACATTTAAGGTAATAGATGATTACACTGATTACACTGATCTGAGTTTTACAAATTATATGAATGTATTAAATTACTAAATGTATTCTGAGACTATGAGCCTCTTTTATGTATCAATAAGCAAAAGACACGGTGCTTGCAAGGATGCAGACAAACCCTTACACATGGTTGGTGGGAATGCAAACCAGTACAGCCAGTGAGGAAAACAGGATGGATAAAAATAGAACTACTATATTATCCAGCAATCCTACTACTGGGTATTTATCCAGAGAAAAGGAAATTATATCAAAAGAACACCTGCACACTCATGTTTATTGAAGCACAATTCACAATAGCAAAAGACATGGAATTAACTGAAGTGTCCATCAAGAGATGGCTGGATAAGAAAATATGCTACACATACACAATGGAATACTACCTGGCCATAAAAAGTAATGAAATTCTGTCATTTGCAACAACATGGATGGAACTAGAGGACATTATATGAAAAGAAATAAACCAGGCACAGAAAAACAGATATCAGATATTCTCACTCATATGTGGGAGCTTCAAGAGTTGACCTCATGGAGTAGAGAATGAAACTATAGCTACCAGAGGCTGGAAATGGTTGTGTTGGGGAAAGGGAGATGAAGAGAGTTTGGTTAATGGGTATAAACATACAGCTGAATAGAAAAAATAAGTTTCGATGTTTGATAGCATAGTAGGATGACTATCATTAAGAACAATGTACTGTATATTTCAAAATAGCTAGAAAAGGATTTGAAGTGTTCTCAACACATGGAAATGATAAATATTAAAGGTGATACGTATCCTAAATACGCTGGAGTGATCATTACACAGTTATGCATATAGCAAAACGTCATGTAGATTTTTAAAAAAATAAAACAAATACAGAAAAAGAGTTAAAGGGAATATATTATTTATATTTTTGAATTCAGATTTCCGGGAAGGGTGCTGGATATATGGTGTATACTCAGTAAATATTCACTGAGTAAGTGAAAAAATGCCTTTCTTTTAAGCTGGTAGCCAATCTTTTTCACACTCTTTTATTTTTTTATTTGATGTTGGATGTTTGTGCTTTTCTTATTCTCCTGGGCTAAATATTTCCAGGGTTTTATTAATTTTATTATTTTTTTTTCTACAAGTAACCATAATCAATTCCTTTATTTTTTCTCTTTTCTAATTGATACCTGTGATGATTAATACCGTCAAATTGATTGGATTGAAAGATGCAAAGTATTGATCCTAGACGTGTCTGTGAGGGTATTGCCAAAGGAGATTAACGTTTGAGTCAATGGTCTGGGGAAGGCAGACCCACCTTTAATCTGGCAGGCACCATCTAATGTAAAGCAGGCAGAACAAAATGAGAAAGCGAGACTGGCCCAGCCTCCCAGCCTCCTAAATCTTTCTCCCATGCCGGAGGCTTCCTGCGCTAGAACATCGGACTCCAGGTTCTGTTCTTCAGTTTTGGGACTTGGGCTGGCTCTCCTTGCTCCTCAGCTTGCAGACAGCCTATTGTATATTGTGGAACCTTGTGAAAGTGTAAGTTGATACTTAATAAACTCCCATATATATATATGTATGTATGTATATGGGATTGCTGTATATATCTATAGATATATATCTATATCTCTATAAATCTAACTATTGCTATATATAACTATGGGATTGCTATATATATCTATATTCTATTAGTTCTCTTCCTCTAGAGAACCGTAATACACCATCTTTCATTTATTCATTTGTACGTACACATATATGTATGAAATAAATGAATAACTAACTTGCTGCAGTCATATTTTATAAAGCACTTTCTGCTTAACTATAACTCTTTCTTCATAATCCATTTCAGGAAGAGGAGATAATAGGTTGAAAGTCTGTACACGTTTAAGAGTCTTGATGTTAACTGCCATATTGGCCTTGTAGTGACTGGAAAAATATGAAAATGCATGAACTCGTGTGATACAAGTAGAAATAGAATCTAATGGTGATGCAAGAAAATGAGGGCTGATTCTTCTTGAGTAAGGGGCTGGTTATCAGAGAGGATGGCCTTAAAGAAGTGACAGTAGAGTGAAATTTCAAAAACTAAGAGGGAATAGACATTAAAATTTTAAATTGACATAAGAGGTCAAATTCAAAAATCAGGAAAATAATTGTTTTAAAATAACAAGAAGATGAAGAGAACAGCTAATTTTTTAAACATTGATTATATACATACATATATAGTAACAATTGTATTTGAAGCACCGTTATAAGAGCTGTAGCAATAAATGTGAAGGGCAAAAGTTCCTGCCTTTAAGTCGTTATGTATTCAAGGGTGTATACAGAGGAGACAGCTAATAAATGTATAAATTATATGTGTTGGGTAATCAATATTACTATGAAGAAAATCAAGGCCAAATAACTGAGTAAAAGCCAGCAGCAATGGGTTGGGTGTGGTGGAAGGAGTATTCTAGGTTGCCCAAAAAAGGCTTCCTAAAGCAATTACATTATTTGTGCAGAAAAGAAAATCAGGTTTTCGTCTTGTTTTAAATTTAGATGGACATCTGACATCCAAGTAATAACAGATGAACCTAGGAATATGAATTAGCAATTCAGTAGAAAGGTTGAGTCCTAGGATATAAATTCAAACATTTTCAAAATATAACTAGTCTTTAAAACCACAGACCAGATGAACTTAAGATGCACTTAAGTATAATCATAGGAAAATAATTACAAAATAGATTTTTTAAAATTTACTATGGGATTAATAATAAAAATATTAGAATGATTGTAGAATTAATTTGTCTTTCTAAGTTTCAAGGTACAAAATATGTAGCTGTTAATTCCCCCAAAACTGTAAATATGTTAAATGGGTTTAAAATTCCAATGACTTTTCTTTAATATTATAAAATGATTCCAAATTCACATGAAGAACAAGTGGAACAGAAGAGCAGAGCAAATGTTGAGTAAATAGAATGTCTCAAACATCCTATATTTTTAAATTATGAGTTACACATAAATGTTTATGATGTAAGAATTAACATAAATGTGTGAAATAGCAGAAAGTTTAGAAACACACCCAAACATATGTAGACCATTTAGTAAAATCATTCTCACAGATTATTAAAAAAATGTACAAATTTAAATAACTTACTGTCATTTTTATGTGCCAAATTGATAAAGATTCAAAACAATGACGTCATCCAGAGTTGGCAACATGGGAGGACTCCGGCATTTTCATATTGCTAGAGTGGGAGTGTAATTTTTGTCACTACGAGGGCAATGTGGCAGTTAACCTCAAGACTCTCAAACATGTACAACCTTTTAACCCATTATCTCCTTTTCCTGAAATGGATTGTGAAGAAAGAGTTATAGTTAAGCAAACAGTTCTTTACAAAATATGGCTACAGCAAGTTAGTTAGAAGTAGATTACTTGAATTAGGTAGTGATATGTTACATCCATTAACGGTTTCATCAGGTTCTCAAAATTGAGTTTGAATTTCAGAAACTTTAGAAATTGCTCAAGGTACATTAAGTGAATAAACTATGTAACCACAAGTTCATAAGAAAAAATGTATAAATTTATTCAAGCATGAAAGTGTTAACTGCTTATCTTTTGTTGGGCTAAGGAAAATTTTATTTCATTATAATTTTTACTCTTTTTTAGTATTTTACAATGACTGCAGAATAATTTTATAATCATAAAAATGTTCTACTCAACCACAGGCGCACTGTGAGTCTACAAATGGGGAAAAGGCGTCGGTGTGCTCATTTCTGAAATAATCATCTCTTGGGTCTTGTGAGATTGTTGTGAGAACGCTCACGAGTGCATTCAGAGACATAACGAGGCTGGGCTTATTCATGCTTTTAGGACACTAAGGTGACACGGAAGCATTTTGTCGATCGCTTTAAATCTTTCCTTTGGTCACCTTAGTGCACTAAAGACATGGGGGTGGCCTAAATAAACTGTAACCATTTCTTACACAAGGTGTTTTCTCCCATAGGAAGCTGGTCAAGGAGGACCTTGACACTGCTTTAAACAAGACCACCAGTTTGCTTAAGGATTCAGCAAGCAGATCTTGGCAAGGCAAATTTATAAGCACTAGTTAAAGGTTAAGAAAAGTTCTGGTCTCCTTATTGAACCCAAGAGACGCAGAAATGCTAGTGTGTATGATCATGGACCACTAAGCAAGGAAGTGCTTTTGCAGGCCTCAGAGGTCGTGAGAGTCCCAGAGCAGGCTCTTTGCAGGGAAGGAAGCAAGAGGGCGAGAATAACTGGAGTAGTTTAACAATGTGATTGGTTAACTGAGGTTAGGCGCAATAAAACTCTTTGGGCCTGCTATTGGTGGGCAGACTAATTGTACCACAGAGATTCAGGCCACATTTGGCCACAGTTGCAGAGTGTTGGTTCTAGTGTGCTGGTTAATTTCCAGCAGGGACACATGACATTTCTCATGACTCTGGTGTTAGCTGTTTAGTGCTATAGACCCTGTCCTGGGCCATGCTGCAATGTTCACATGAAATGTGCAAGAGTTGATATGTCTTTTTCACAAGCAAAATAATTTTAGAACCATCATGAATTATTTGTTTTATTATATGCTCAGTTTACAAATTAACTGGAGTAATTTTACTCTGCCCTGAAGGTTCTAGCAGAAAACAGAGCTAGGAATTATTTCTCCCTCTTCTATTGTAGTAAAGAATATAATTGTTCTTCTCACCCCCTGCTTGGGCCTCGTTTTCTTTTCAAGTAAAATGTGCATAACAAAATACTACTGCATGAGAAAGGTGAAGGAAATATAGGAGCACACTATATGAAACATTTAACGATGAAATAAAACATGTTTGCAACAGATGTTTTATGTACAAAATGTTTAAAGACATCTTTTTAAATAACAAATGAACTATGTAATTAAGCTCTCAGCTTTTCAGGACTCTCATTCATTCATCCATCCATGTATTCAACAAATACGTGTGACTATATACATAGTCCTTACACTCCAGACATCGTTCAGTGAAAGATACAAAAGTGAATGGCACTTAATATCTATCCACAGAGAGAGCTTCGGGGAAATAAACACACAAACACATGCTGTCACCATGAAATAAGTAGTAATAAAAATGTTGAACACAGTACATTTATTTTAAGATAGAATGAAAGGTACAAAGGTGATAATGTGTTGTTTTATAAAAATACCGTAGTCATTTCAGGTAGTAAATTACTGCTTCAAAGGGGTATTAAAGGACAGTGTGGCATGGAGTAATGAGCATGAGCTTTTAAATACGGGGATTTAACTTACATAGTAGCTAAGTGCACTTTAATTCTTCCTTTGAGTTTTGATAATTTCACTACCTCACCAATTTTTTTCCTGAAAATATATATTTTTAAAGACAGAGTCTTGCTATGTCAGCCAGGCTGAAGTGCAGTGGCACAATCATAGCTCACTGCAGCCTCAAACTCCTGGGCTCAAGCGATGCTCCTGCCTCAGCCTCCTGAGCAGCTGGAACTACAGGCATGTGACACCATGCCCAGCTAATTTTTTATAGACATGAGATCTTACTACGTTGCTAGGCTGGTATTGAACTCATAGACCCATGCAATCCTCCTGTCTCAGCCTTTCAAAGTACTGGGATTACAGATGTGAGCTGCAGTACCCAGCCCTAAAAACTCTAGTATTTTCTAGGGTAAGAATGATGTAAAAAATATTCCTACACAATTATTATTATATTAACATATTATCATATGTTATTTTGAAAGGATAATGTAAGCTCTGTATAGTTTAAAAATTCACATACATGTTTAGCATTTTTATAGTAACAGTTTCCTGTGAGTCCGGAAGGACATTTTTTGATGTATTATATTTTGAGAATCTGAAAACATACATGAGTCAACGATTTTTTTAAAACTGTGTGGACTGTGTGAGTCCCATACGCCTAATGTGACAGGAAAACATGTGAAGTACTTGTTCTTGCCAAAGTGGCTTCTAATTCCACATCTGTTACTACCACAGCTACGTCTGCTACTGTCATCATTACAAACAGAAGCAGACACATGTCCAGGCACTGCCTGTTCAACTGCTGACCCCCAACTCTTCAAATTACGCCCAGAAACATTTATTACAAAGAGCTAAGTTCATTACCCTGACGGAAGTAAAAGAGAACACTACTTTGACGTAATATTAACACTGTTTAGCTGAAGAGGGATGCGAGGAAAAGATATTTATTAATATGTTGTTCCAGGGTCTGGGATGTGTGATTTTTAAGGTGGTTCTTAAAAGGTTAAAAATATTTGTGGGAGGACCTTGAAGTGGGCTTTGAAGAGCAGCCATTTGTCTTGATAGGAAAGTTATTTTGATTGGTTCAGTCTTATTTCTGAAGCACAACTATTTCTTGGAGCAAGTAGTTTTCTTGTTTACAGCAGTTTTTATTTTTTTGTATTTTATTTTTTCGAGACAGGATTTCACTCTGTTGCCCAGGCTGGAATGCAGTGGCACAATCTTGGCTCACTGCAACCTCTACCTCCCAGGTTCAAACGATTCTCTCACTTCAACCTCCCAAGTAACTGGGATTACAGGGGCATGCCACCATGCCTGGCTAATTTTTGTATTTTTAGTGGAGACAGGGTTTCACCATGTTGGCCAGGCTGGTCTTGAACTCCTGGCCTCGACTGATCCACCCACCTTGGCCTCTCGAAGTGCTGAGATTACAGGTGTGAGTCACCATGCAGGGCCTGTTTTCAGTGGCTTTTAAGACAGGCTTTATTTTTTTTTCCAGCAATGATGTTGAAGGAACGTTCTCAAGTTAGATTATCAATTTGGATTTTTAAAAATGAAATGATGAGTAAAATGTATTAGAAAAGTAAACGTAATAGCTATCAAGATACTGCTAGCAAAGTTCTGACTCACCAAAATCAAATCTGTATGTGTACACATATATAATATGATCATATCAAAGTTATACATGTTTGGAAGATTTGAAGATCACATCATTATAATAGAAGTTAAGGCTTGGAAGGCCTTTATAATGAGATATAAGGTTATATACATTCCCATATCAGAAACTTGATTCTAGAAGAATAAATTAACTGGTCCAAATTTTAAAGATGACATGACGGAAGAGCCACCAGGGTTGGAGGTGAGGTGTTCTAAGACATGACCATCTGTAAGCCTCTGTCTTTGTTTGATGGGTTTGTTTTGAGTTATGACTTAGGAAAACTAGATTTGGATATGACTTTCCATTTACTACTTACTCCTATGCAGCAGAGAAAGCACCAGAAAACACTGTGAGGAATACACAGAAACTGTTTTTAAATATCTAAATGCCATCTCTCCGGCCGGGCTTAGCTTCTCCTCCTCTCATTGCTCATTTTGATTTGTCTCCCTACTGTACTGCAGTTTAAATAATAACTTTTTCAGAATAAGTGTTGCTACTTTCAGACACATCATTATGAAACTTGCTTAAAAATACTATTTTGTTTAGAAGTTTCAAAATTTCATTCTAGGAGCATGGGCCTGAAGTCAGCGACATCTGGCTTGACCCTTAGATCTGGCACTGGCCACTTGCGTAACTTTGGGTTATTTACTTAACTTATGGAAGGCTCTATTTTCTCCATTCCGAAGTGGGAATAATGACACCTGCCATGGGGCTGGTGCAGGTGTTAACTGAGCATATTCCAAGTCCCTTTGGCAAATGCCAAACACATAACAAATGCCGTGGGTTAAACTGTGTTCCCGAAAAAATTTCTATGTGAATGCCCTAACCCCAGAAGAATGTGATCTTACTTAAAAATCTTATTTCTTCCTTTGCAGAAGAAATAGTTAAGATGGGGTCATTAGGGTGGACCCTAATTCAATATAATTTATATCTTTCTAAAGAAAGCGAGGCCCGAACACAGAGCAAGACACACAGGAGGGCACCCTGTGAGCATGACGGAGATGCCTCTGCCAGCCAAGGAACGCTAAGACACACAGGAGAGCACCCTGTTAGCGTGACGGAAATGTCTCTGCCAGCCAAGGGGCGCTGAGACACACAGGAGGGCACACTGTGAGTGTGACAGAGATGTCTCTGCCAGCCAAGGGGCGCTGAGACACACAGGAGGGCACCCTGTGAGCGTGACGGAGATGCCTCTGCCAGCCAAGGAGCGCTAAGGGTTGCCAGCAAACCTCCAAAAGCAAGGAGAAGGCCTGGAACAGATTCTTCCTCACAGCCCTCAGAATGGACCAACCCTGCTGTCACCTTGGTGCTGGCCTTCCAGAATCCAGACCTGTCAGATCATGTATTTCTATCATTTCAGCACCCAGTTTGTTCCACCTTGTTAGCATAGCCTTAGCAAACTATATGATAAGGTGACAGCAAATCTTCGCCTGTTGGAGTAGTTTTACTATTGATCACTGGATGATTCAAATCTTTAAATTTTATAAAATATTATAGGCAGCCATTTAAATATTATTTCAAAATCATCAAAGTAAGCAATTTATTACTAATGGGCAATATGATTTCAAGATGCCCCATGTTTCAACATTCTAATATTATTACGTTTTATCCCTATAGAAAGAGATATCCCTGGGGTCAAATTTATCTAAAACAGAAATGCTGTGTTACTATTTCCTAATGGATATAGAAACGACAGTCTATATTTTTAAAACAACTCATTAATTTAAAGGTATGTTTATAACCAAGGTTAACTGAATGCTTTTTACATCTGCCTTCTAAAATATAAGCATTTAAAAAATGATTGCTGAGTAATTCCAAGACATGGTCTTTTTTTTCCCTGCACTGTTTTGGGAAAAGTATGACTCTTAAAAATGTGCATTCTATTTATTTTGCTAAACTCAACGCTATGAACAAAACCTCACATTAAGCTGCAATATTGAGAAAACTAGAGGCCTTGGGCTAGAGAAATATATATTTTTAAAGTTTAGAAAATATCCAAGCAGTTATTGGCTCCCATCAGTTGGGACAATTTCTCCAGTGGGCAGTGCCAAGCTGTTGGGAAAACTGCAGGAACCTACCATCATTGCACAAAAGTCAACATCTCTCCAAGAAGGAAAAGAGAAAAGGCCTGTTTTTTAATTATGTGCTTTCCTGTAAGACATTTTAAAGTAGCTGAAACAGCATTTTCATGACCTGAAAGGACAGATGGATAATCCTCTAGACTGCTCAGTATTAGAAGCGACACCTAAGAGTGAAGTAAGAGAGCACCCACGCACTTGCTGGCTTCGTGAGGACCAAATAGCAAGGCATGGAATCCACAGCCCATCTCCCTCGGCAGGGTGAGGGATGTGTGCTAAGTCTAGCAGCCAGAGCCTTTCCATTTCCAAATCCTGGCAATGAAAAATAATCAAAATGCATGAAGGACAGATTACAAAAGCAACCGTGAGGACACCTAGCAAGAAATCCTCTGCTTCCATTTGAAGCAATCAGAACAGGTGTTTCTCAGGATCTCCCATTGTTTTGTGGGATACTGGGAGCAGTGGTGAGATAGGACACTCTCTCTCCTTTGAAAAATAAAGAAGAGGACAGCAGGGACTCAACTATCATTCCTTCATTCATTTAGCAAATGCGTACTAGCACCTGGCATGTGGGAAACAAGGAGCTGTTGGTGCTAAACTCAGTGACGCAAGTAAAGCAGGTATAGTGTCTGCCTGGATAAGACATTCGTCTGCCGGGGAAACAATTCATGAACAAGTAAGCAAAGCATTGTTGAAGGGATAGTTCTGAAACTCTATGAAGGAAACAAACAGATGCTTTGAGAAAGAATACTGGAGGCTGCAGGGCTGGAAACACTTGTTTTGACTCCCAGTCAAGACTCTCAAAGGAAGAGGAATTAAGGGTAAGACGTGACAGATGCAAAGGGGCAAGATTTGCAAACAGAGGTGAAAAGCATTCTGAATTTATAATGAGCTCGTGCAAAGGCCCTGAGGTGGGAATGAACTTGCTGTATTTGGGAAGATGGCAATAGGCGGAGGTTAGAGAGACACAGCAAGGAACAGAAGGCATTGCAGGTCATGGTAGGAAGTCTAGATTTTAGGCCGGGCGCGGTGGCTCACGCCTGTAATCCCAGCACTTTGGGAGGCAGAGGCAGGTGGATCACGAGGTCAAGAGATCGAGACCATCCTGGTCAACATGGTGAAACCCCGTCTCTACTAAAAATACAAAAAATCAGCTGGGCATGGTGGCGCGTGCCTGTAATCCCAGCGACTCAGGAGGCTGAGGCAGAAGAATTGCCTGAACCCAGGAGGCGGAGGTTGCAGTGAGCCGAGATCGCGCCATTGCACTCCAGCCTGGATAACAAGAGCGAAACTCCATCTCAAAAAAAAAAAAAAAAAAAAAAAAAAAAAAAAAAAAAAAAAAAAGTCTAGATTTTAATTTTTAAAAATCTTATTGGAATAGGATTGAAAGCTTTCCAGTAAGAAGATGTTTAAGCCTATTACTTGCTTTTTATTTTTATGTGGCTCCTCTCTGGAGCTTACTTGCATAGAAGGTGAGACACAGTGGGTGGCTAGTGAGTAGACACCAAAAGTGCAGGTAGATCATAACCACTGGGACTAGGGTGCTGTGTGGGAATGGAAGGAACTGGATATGTCTAAGGTGTCACTGGTGGTGGAGCTGACACAGAACTAGATTTTGGACTGATTTTGGGGAGTAAGCATATCCCAAAAGCAGCCACCCGGTTGATCAACTCAGAGAACAGGCTAATAGTCACACAGGTGGGGAAATCAGGGAGGGGCATAAGCCAGTGTTAATTATTTGTCACCTCTCTGGTGTTTACTTATTATTTTGCATATATGTTGAAAGCAGTAGGTTGTTTCAGGTGGACTCTGAGTTCAGTAGTCATTCACATAATTAAAGAATTTAAATCATTTTATTTTGTTAAGCACCCCCCCATTAGGTGCTTAGAGCAAACACCCAGTTTTCATTTCTTCTCATTTTCACTTCAATTTCTCACCAGTTTTTTGTTTTGAAAAACTAAACTAATACAAAAGTGAAGTTGAATTAATTACAAACTGAAGTCTTGATAATCTACAACTGCTAATCAAAATTATCCTGGTTCTTTTACATCTCTCTGTGATTTTTATTTTATTTAGACACATTTGAAATGTGTAAGAACAAGTCATTTCAGAAAATATAAAAAATAAAGCAAGTTTCCCAAAATGTGCTTTATAGCACATTAGTTCCTTGTGAAAAGTCTCAGTGGCCAAGTAGCTATTTTTTTCAATCATATATAGAAAATTCACATTTCTTATATGACTTATAATGCAGATTGAAAGTTCTGAGAATTAAGTAAAATAAACAAGCCTAATGAAATCAAAACAGAAGAAAACAATTACAGCCAATATCCAAAATCCTGTTTAACTTTGTTTAATCAGAGTAGTACCCATATGGATATGTATGACCAACTGGACTCCATCCCTTTTAAAAGAATCCTAATGCCCTTTGAAAATGGCACCAGCCATGTATAGGTTTATTGGTACTATCAACTATGAGTTCACTTTTAAAAAATCAGTTTATCAAGGGACAGTGTTTATTTCCTGTAACCAAAAAAACCTAACTCAACGCTTCCCCAGCCTTTTCACATCCTGGCACTCATGTAAAACAACTTGGTCAGCATGCTGGGCTATATATATGAGGCTTATCATGTCTGTCTCTAGTCTCACAACCCTGCTCAGGCACCCCAAGGGTGAAGGTGCCTCAATCTCTTCACTCTCTTATAACAGTGCATATGTATAGGATACAACACGTACGTAACTGGCATAACAGCGCAACTGTGTGAGGACTTCTGTCCCAATTGATGCACCCATTGTTTCCAAGACCAAGTCATTTTCTAATCTTCTAAATGCTTGTAAATATTATGTGGAACTAGCAGCCCACTTAAGGCCATTGGCAGATTCTGCTCTGAGGATCATGGGAATAGCACCATGTGTACAGCACAGCCACTGCTCTCAAAGAACAAATAATCACAGATATCCTCTATGCTTTTGCTTAGATTCAGACACAGCTTGACTACTGTGTGTAATCAATTTATGCAACATGTTGTGCAAAATAAATTCAAAATTTACAATGACTAATATTAAAGTAGGAAAGTCTGGAAAACAAACCTCTTGAACAGCAAACTGGGAAGGAAAGGGTGATTTATTCGGCCCGGAGCAGGGCAGCATGGCTGCCTAACAGCCAAGCTCAGCTCACAAAGAAAGTCCCTGCCTTTTCAAAGGCTTACTACTCTAGAAGTTACACGTGAAAGGGTCTTGGGCTTACAACTCTAGAATTTACATGTGAAAGGGTCTTGGTCCGTGGAGTAGGCGTGGGGTATGCAGCTTAGGTGGGGGTCTGATCGTGTTTAAGTTAAAAACAATGCCTTCCGGAAAGGCTCCTCCACACCATGCCTGCGATCTATAGGAGGGCAATCAAGGTGGCGCCCAGTCTGCCAGCGTTTACTTCTCCTATTGAAATGCAGTGTGGGAGTCAAGGGGGAGGTGGTCTTAGGTGCTTCAGTCTCCTTCCTCAATATGCTGGCCTACTCCATTGAGAGTGTGGGGAGCATGAAGGCAGTGTTTTACTCTGCATTCTCACATTGATTGTTCTGGTGGCATGCCTTTAACCAGTGTTTAGGCTAATCTATTTTTTTCTTTTCATTTTCTAAACTACTCTATAATCTACAAAATTATTTCTTTGAGTCTTTATAAAGATTTTAGATGAAAAATAAACTTCTGGGTTGGATATTACCTGGAGAATCCCCTCCCTTCCTCTCATTTTATTCATGAGGATTAGTTAGGACACTAGTGAGCTCATAGCAAAGACAATGGATCTTCATCAAATATTTACCAAGAGGCGACTTGCTTTCAAAATGGCACAGAACTCGTTTGAGATTCTGGCTCTGATGTTTGCTGTGTGAGAATAAGAGCACCTAATTCAGAATTATTGTGACAATTACATGGGATAATGTGTATTAAGGAGTTTAGCATGGTGCCCTGGCTCATACTAATCATTCAACAAAGCATAACTAAGAAAAATTAAAGACTACTATTGCCTATTCTGCTTGTCACAATATGTTAAAAATTAAAAGCCACAATCCCTTTGGTGATAGGGCAGAAGGATTCAAAGGAAAGAAAGGAGTCTGAAAGAGTCTTGGCTGAGAGATCTCAGGTTCTAATTAGAGCGTTTAGGGTAGAACTGGGAAGCAGAGTGTGTGGATTGGGATCACACGTTGGTGTAAGATCCAGAAGTGAGGTCCAAAACATGAGATCCCAGAGGTGGCCTGCATGATTTGCTGGGCTGGACTGCCCTTTCTGTGGTCAACTGGAACACCAGCTTCAGTAGTCATTTAAAACTGTGACACTATTAATAAGTTCCCATGGCAGAATCCACAATGATTACATTCCTCATACTTCCCTTCTGAAGACTAAAAGTGACTTATGGCAGCAATCTACATAAATCTATCATTTATTAGTCCTTATTAAAGTTCATATCCCATTAACTATAAAACCTTTTAGGCACCTGTGTTTTTTGCTTCAAGCTTTTATATTAGCTTGCTTGTAATACTTGGTAATATCAAGCAATCATATGAACCTTGTGAGGACTGTCTATGTTTGGAGGATTAGAGAAATAATTTATGGCTTTATGGAAAAGAGGAGGAAGAAAGAAGATAGAAAAGGAGGAGAAGCCTTTGTGACTGTTCTATAAGCCTGAAACAGTTGTCTACTCTCCAACTAAAAATGTTGGATTTTATACTTTTCAAATAAAAAGCATATTGTTGAAGAAAAGAAGGATTTTAGAGCTGAGTTTTAGTGTTATCTGGCGACCGTAGGTACTCTGTGATCAAAGCCTAGCACGAGTTGAAGGCCCGACAGTCAAGAGTAATTTGATTTCCATAAATAGGTTTCCTTCTTGTTTCCAGATGACATAAATAGAGTCCCTTCCTGGAAGCTGTTCTTGTACTACTAAGTAACTGGTAAGATTCAGTTTAAGTTCTGCTGCAGAAATTTAAAAAGGCATATTACAGAATCATGCTGATTCCTCTGTGAACCCCAAGGCCCCATTTCCTCCCTGTCAGTCTCCATCTCTGATTTCCTGTACCCAATGTTCAGATAAAGCAACTCAAATACAAAAAAACTACAGCTCCATTAATAAAGAGATTGTCAAGATCAGGTGTGTAATTCAATTTCCTGTTTGATACCTATCCTTCCTTGTCACAAACTGTCACTTAGGTGGGCACATTAATTGGTTTGGGACACTACAGTGGGAATCAGTGCATGCTAGTCACACCTAGGATACTGCTGTAGGATAATCCACCAAATAATAAAGATGGAAGATCATATAATAAAAGTGCTTTGTACATTCTATTTTCTGTAATATTCTCAGAACATGTTTTTAGTTTTCTGAGTCATCATTTTTTTTTTTTCAAAAATGTAATCCATATGGCAAGTTTAAGAAAGAGATTCCTTATTGGTATTAAGTGAATTGCAGAATCACTGGGAGGACTGAAAACACAGAGTCTAGACTTTGCTTTTGAGAACTCCCAAACATAACCCCGAAGGATGTCTCCACAAGGACAACTGTGTCTTTCACTCTCGGAAGCCCCTACTGCAGTGAGAAGCTCCTGGCTCTGTGGCCAGTCCACCACCACTCTGCCTCTGACAAAATGTGTGTCTAGGAAATGTGTCATCTGCACCTTGCCTCTTTTCCCACATAGCTCAGTTTCAAATCCAAGTCTCAAAAGACAGCACTGATCTGATTTTCCTAATTAAAATAATATCCAGAGTCTCGGGGGCAGCAGATTTGTGAAGTACAGCACTGCCCATGCCGTCTTAGTGACGCGGGCTCTTAGGGTGTGGCTGCCGCTGAAGAGCTCCTCAGAGTCTGCTGCATGCTCTCGAAATCATCCGATTATCACTGTCACCATGACAGATACTGGAGCATTCCCGCTTTACAGGTGAGGCCACCAAAGGAAGCCAGGTCACATCCCTGTCCAGGGTCCCACAACTGAAAGAAAACTGAACAAGCATTGTAAACTGGACATGCTGGCCCAAGTCTTCACTCTGCTCCTTTCACTGAGCTGTCCCTGCAGGGACTCACAGGGACGGTGCCTGTGTGTGAAAAGTCACTTCAACATGTACAGTGGCACGTGTGTTCTGAAAGCTATTTCTATATGGTTTACTTTCTGTTTAGTCCATTCTCACACGGATAACAAAGACATACCAAAGACTGGGTAATTTATAAAGAAAAGAGGTTTAATTGGTTCAAAGTTTAGCCTGGCTGGGGAGCACTCAGGAAACTCATAATCATGGCAGAAGGAGAAGCAAACACATCCTTCTTCACATGGTGGCAGCAAGGAAAAGCGCCAAGCAAAAGGGGAAAAGCCCCTTTAAAAACCCGCGAACTCGCCATCACAAGATCAGCAGGAGGGCAACTGCCCCCAGGATTCAATTACCTCCCAAGTCCCTCCCAGCAATGTGTGGGGATTATGGGAACTACAGTTCAAGATGAGGTTTGGGTGGGGACACAGGCAAACGATATCACTGTCCGTGCCTGTTGGCCATGATCAAAGTCAGCATACGGTAAAGGGAGAGCAACGAGAACGGGAACCTGGAAATCGAGACTTTAGTCTAGGTTCTTGTCTATGAAATGAGTTAGGTTAAATGAAATTACATGACCTTAGTATCTTTTTGAGGCAGCTGGGATAAATCAGCAGATTCCAGAGGATTTTTTATGAAATATCATTCTGAAGATGCTCCTTAGAAAACAGCTCTATGATAAAGGTGTGACACACTATATAATATACTGTGATCTTAGAGATTTACAATGCACAAGCATTTTAAAGCACTAAGTATAGCCAAAAAAAAAAAAAAAAAAGATTTGGCTTTCTTCAACTCAGATTTTTTTCAATCCTATTTAATGATACACCATCTTTTTTTCAGTTAATATCCCTTAGTGATAAAGATAAAAGGTCATTAAAGTATTTGTCAAAGGCAAATATTTGTAATGATTTTTCCAAGTACTCAACATAATCACAGCATGCGTTAGTGAGGACTCTTCTGCTTGCAAGAAACGTGAATCCAGTCCAACTACTTTAAGTAGTAAAGAACATTCAATAGAAGATTACATGAGTTTTACATAAAATGAAGGGGAGGGAAGCCCGAGCGTCAGGAATAAAGTGAATAGAGCAGAGACATAAGGAGGTTGTATTGCCATCCTACGTCTCTGTTTTCTTGTGTGTGGCCAGGCTTGGAGGAACCTTCTTCTTAGTCCACATGACGGGAAGCATGGCTGCGATAATTCCAAGTTAACATGTTCTTGTTCAGTCTTCTGGAGAGACAATCAAATCTATCTTGGCTCCAATGTAATATTTTTGTGGAAAGAACTTATTTGAATTAGGGATCCATCCCCGGTCAAATTGCTTGTGACCAGAGAGTTAAAGTCATCATTTAAAAAATGCCTCCTTTCACTGTAACATGTAAATACACTAAGGAAGTACAAGCCAAGAGCCAGGAACGGGGAAGTGAGCTGGGCACAGACCACGATAGCTATGAGTCTTCGGTTTATGCTGGATTTCATTGACCAGATAGCTCTACTTTGGTCATTGGGAAGGACTGTTAAACCCATTCTGCTCCAAATTCAAATTTGGGTTCGAAGATTTATACATTTAGTAGGAAGCTTAAATACATAATCTTGAAGGAATTTACTGTTAACAAGAAAGAGAGTGGAATAACTGGACTGTCTCAGAGTGGTGGTGTATGACTCCCCTGAGTGGAAACAGCACTGACTGATCCAAAGCAACACTGAAGTTATGGTGCATTTGTGAAGTACTTCACTCTAAAGATAACTAATTCTCTCCTTGTGTCTTTAGTTAAGTCTTTGTAACCATGGCTTTAAAGATCTAACTCAATTTTCTGGGCAATGGGCAAAAACTGATGGATGTTTTTTGAGTCTGTTGGAGACCAGTGAAGCACTGCTGCTCCTTTCTGTTTTACTGTTGACAATCACCATCTTGGCCATCGCAGAGGAAAATGAGATTCAACTCAAATTCTTAATGGCTAGAATTTAATCTGTGAAGCCAGTACATGTACTGAAGTAAATTTTTTATCAGGAATATGTTCTTTCCAGATTCATATTATGTACCTACTCTAGGAAGTAAAAAGGTTTTCTTCTAAAACCAAGATGATACCACTAATTTCATTAAGTGCACTTAATAGCTAGATTAGTCACATTACTAAAATAGCTAAATTTGTCACATTACACAGAGATTATGCTTCTGGGAAAGAAAACGGCCATTCTAGAATGTTTAAAGACACCCTTCTTCATCTCTCAGCTTTCTTGCAAATCTGATAATTTAGTGTAACATGCCTATCCTGGGAATAGACCAGATTTCCTGCAAGACAAATGCTACCAAGGGCATGTGTCAGGGTGATAAAGAATATTTGTTTTCTACCTTCTACATCTCTTTTAACCCACGCCTGACGCATCTCTTTCTCTCTGCACAAGCTTAGCCCCACCTTACACATCTCAAATTAGCATGAGCAATTTAAAAGGCTCCAGATTAGGTGGCTTAGGACCAAGGAAATGATTGACAGACTTGCATCCCAGTGAGGGGAGCTGGACTCCGCTTTGCTCCTGAAACGAAGCCCCATTTCACATTACAGTTTCCATAATCACCTTAGTAATAGTAACATTAATGAGTTCTTCCTATTTGCCAAGTTCCATGTGAGTCTGCGTGTATATTGTCTTTTTTCACCTTATCTCACAATCATTCAGTGAGGCAGGTATTCTTGTTCCTATTCAAAAACCATCAGCCTTAGTTATGATGAAGTAAAATGCCTGGGCAAGGTGACATAGATGTATGTAACAGAAACAGGACTGGAACTTAAGACTGACTCCAAATTCCAGGTTAGAGAATTGAAGGAGGTAATAAACTTAAATTAAATACCTTCTGGGTATTCTGTGCCTCGTCTCTGACCTAATGGATCCCTAGAAATCCACCCTCAGAAAGGCTGCCTGTGCCTTGCGTTTGCTGCCTGGCCTTTCTCTAACGTGTGGACTACAGTCCTGTTCCAGAATCCTGTCACCGTTCCTTAGGGCAGTTACCCCCACACACACATGCTACGTGGGACATCCAGGTCCCTGAAATGGTCACAGGCTCGTGAAAAGTTCCAATTTGCTTCAGCTTCAATATCTGTGAGGATAACTAGATATTGTCTTCGTTATCAGACTTCTTGGATACTTTCTCCTTAATTCTGTCCTCTAGAAGGAGAGCAAACTTTAAATGTGTCCTGTAAACTTTGAGACTTGAGAGTCAAAGGATGTTCTATTAACTAATAATTATGCTGGGAGCACAGAGGAAAATTGGATCTGTCCCAAGGAACTCAGAATGCAAGTTTTCTCTACTTTTGTACACTCTAAACCCAGAGGGCAGCACTAAATTAGGTCCTACCTGATGTCTTTTTGCCTGGAACTTCTATTGTTAATAGTTATTCAATATTTCACAACACTAATCATAGTAACTACACGTATTGGCCTATATTGGCCATGTAAAGCATTATGCAAAGTCCTTTATATGTAAATGGCTTATGCAAACATAAAGTACTGAAGAGTACATCAACTGTGCCCAATTCTTATATAGGGCAAAGTAATGCTTAGAAATTAGTTCTTTGGTGCCAAGCGATATTTCTGTACCTTGTAGTGTCAAGGCTTGGGGGTTTTGACAAAACTGAGAATATTGTAGGTGTTGATTATACTTCCAGGACACCTAATAAAGATGAATAACATAGTTCTTTTCTCATAAGACAGTTACAGAGCTTGCTGGAGTAGACAAGGTCGTGGGCAAGAGGCCCTGGTGCTGAAGCTGGCATAGGAAGTCCTAGGCAACCGTGCAGGTGGGAGCAACGGGGGAGGCAGAGGTGTGGAGGCTGGAGGAGGCGGTGAGTGCGAGCCGACTCAATGGCAGGTGCAAAGGCGAATACGGACAGACAGCATGCTCCACTGCGGGAAACAGAAATAGTGAAACATAGCTGGGTAACAGGGTAATAATGTCCAGTGTAAACAGGTTTGAAGCTGCAGCAGAAAGGTGGACGCCAGATCACAAAAGCTCTGCATCCTGTGGGGCACCCTGGATATGTCTGAGGTGGTACTTGGAAGCCATGGTCAATGCACACATAATGTTGGTAAACTGTAGTGTTATGTTTACATAAATGTGTGCATTTTCTCAAGCTCCATAAATACTTTCTGAAAAATTCTTGTGCTTAAAACATTATATCAGACTCCATTTAGAACAAAAAATAGTTTATTTTAAATCGCGTCCTTATGTAACATATACTCAACCAAGGGCATGAGCTGAGTACACACATAAGTACATAGTGGTGGGAAACAAAGCCCCAAGAACGAGACAAGTCTGAAAGGACAGGAAGAATGCACATAATTTTGATGAAAATAGCAAACTTCGCGGCTGCATTTGAATCAGGACTTGATGGATGGATTTTATTTTAACAAAAAGGGTGAGAGCAGAGGAGCCATCACGAACAATAGCGGTGATGTAGAAAAAGTGCAGTCACGAATCAGCCAGAAACCCGGTTTTGGCCTGAGCGTAGACAGCGCTTTGAGGTCGGCCTGCTGCAGGTTTTGCTTCTACCTCTCTTCTGCCTCTGAAACTCAGCATGGCTATCTTCCTCTTAACATTCAGACCTCAGCTCAAATGTCTACTCTGGAGAAAGGCCACCCTGATATCTGAAATAGACCCCTCTCCTCATTTATCCTCTATTGGATCACCCTGTTTTATTACTTTTTTTAGCTGTGTGTCATCAACCCCCTTGTTTGTAATGGAAGTGGGAGCTCACATCTGTGTCGCTACTGTAACTGTAGACAATGCAGCAGGCCCTCAGTGTATGTGTTTATGATAGTAAATGAAATCAGCGAGTGTCTAAGCAGATAAGATGCTAAAACAGGTTGGGGCCACAGCACAGAAAGTGGTATGCTAGGCAGAAGTGATCATCACCAAAACAGTGCCCATGGTGGCAGGTGGGGTGGGATTTGTAGGGCAACAGCCTAAATGGAGTGCTTCTTGAGACCTGGCAGCCACAAAGAGGCTGGGTTCAAGACTGAAAAGATTAGAGGGAAGGAGAACATACGGAGGCCACGGACATAGCTGTGGAAAACGAGAGCAAGCCCTGCGTGAGGGTTGTGCCGGGAGAACTATGAAGAGGGCACACAGGGCAGCTAGAAGGGCAAGATTTCGTAACATTCCCCACGCAAGCAAGGAAGAGGGAACGAGAGGTCTCAAGTCCCAGCATGAAGAGATGAGAAAACGGATCCCATGGCTTTTTGGTCTTTGTTTTTGAGATGGAGGCGCTGTCTCCCAGAATGGAATGTGGTGGCACAGCGCTGGCTCACTGCAACCTCCACACCCGGGACTCAAGTAATTATCCTGTGTCAGCTTCCACAGTAGCTGGGATTACAAGTGTCTGCCACTACTTCTGGCTAATTTCTGTATTTTTAGTAGAGACAGTGTTTCATCATGTTGGCCAGGCTGGTCTCGAACTCCTGGCCTCAACTGACCTGCCCGCCTCGGCCTCTCAAAGTGCTGGGATTACAGGTGTAAGCCACTGTGCTCAGCCGGATTTCATGGCTATTTTTGCATCTGCAATGGTGGCAAGACCTTCACAAGATGGAAAATCAGCTGCTGAGACCCATCCATACCTGAACTTGGTCTGTGGAGCTGTGTCCAGGCCTCCCACCATCTTCCCAGTTCGAGAGCCTCCCAAGAGTGGCTAGGGCTTCAACATTCACGATTTTATTGCACTTATTACCATTTTCTTTGTATCATTTTTTTTTCAATTGACAGAAGCATTTAAGTTACTTAAGCTCAATTTTGACATCACAACATGACATCACACTGATTAGACAGGTTATGTAGTAACTTGCTCAAGGTCATGCAACTGGCATGTAGGTATGACTGTTGGTCTGTTGGGTTTCAAATTTCTAAGCCCTTAGTAAGCTAAAGACAGGCAGCAAGAAAACAAAGACAGGAGAGAGGAAGGAAGGAAGGAAGGGAGGGAGGGAAGGAGGGAGGGAGGGAGGGAGGGAGGGAGGGAGGAAGGAAGGAAGGAAGGAAGGAAGGAAGGAAGGAAGGAAGGAAGGGAGAGAGGGAGGGAGGGAGGGAGGGAGAGGGGAGGGAAGGAGAAAGAGAAAGAAAAGGCTGGGCACGGTGGTTCACCTCTGTAATCCCAGCACTTTGGGAGGCCAAGGCAGGCAGATCACGAGGTCAGGAGTTTGAGACCAGCCTGGCCAAACTGGTAAAACCCCATCTCTGCTAAAAATACAAAAATTAGCCAGGCGTGGTGGCATGCGCCTCTAGTCCCAGCTATTTGGGAGGCCGAGGCAGAAGAATTCCTTGAACCTGGGAAGCAGAGGTTGCAGTGAGCAAAGATCGTGCCACTGCACTCCAGCCTGGGCAACAGAGTGAGACTCTGTCAAAAAAAAAATGAAAGAAAGAGAGAGAGAGAAAGAAAGAAAGAAAGAAAGAGAAAGAAAGAAGAAAGAAAGAAAAGCAAAATAGAGAAAGACATGTAACATGTTTCAAAAAGGAATGAAGGCAAGTGTTTGAAATGCTGCAATTAATCAATGAAGATAAAAGGGAAATCAATGAAAATAATCACTACATATGGTAATTAAAATGTCATTACTGACCTTTGAAAGAATAATTTTTTTTAGAGCAAGAGAATGGTAGAAATCAGACTGTATCCTGTAAAAAGAAAACTATTATGTCTATAATGGAGAATCTAGTTAAGAAAAGCTAAAAACAAAGTAATAATGAAGTGCATATTCATCTTATATTCTCAATTAATTTTCATTACAAATTTTCATTCACAGATGCAATGTACACATAAATATACATTAACGAGGCTGTAGTTCATTCTAATTTTTCAGAGTACTATGTTTACCTCTTAATAGAGAGGGAAAGAGAGAAAGGGAAAAATAATAATAAATTATTATAAATAAGCTACTTTAAGATACACGTTAAAGGAGCCAGTACACTATACAAAGTTTAAAAGAATAACAAGACTTTCTTTAAAAATATAAGTTAACATCTTGGAGAGGCCTCCATTCATCTTCATTTCTGGGGTCAGAAGCTGAACTCAATTGTAATCCAAAATTTGGCAACAGAATGACCTTTCACGTGAGCTGTTCTAGTCTCTGACATACCCTTGGATGCGTCTTAGTCTAAATGTTAATGTTTTAAGAAGTAAGACCTTATCTTTTTCGTTAGAATTTTGTTGCAGTAGCGATTTTTCTGAGAAACAAAAATGTTAGTTCATTTTGAATATGTATCACTTTTTAAAAAGTAGTATCTGTGTTTACCCTGGTTTATAATTTTTACGGCACACGGGGTGAGCTTAAATGTCATTGGATGTATATTTACATGAAATCCAATCTTATTTCTTTGGGGAAATGTAAGAAATTCATTGGGTCTTAAATTTTCAAAAGATCCTGGTTCCCCAAGACAACAGCAGTGACAGATAAATTGTGTTTTCCTTTCTGGAACTCCCCATAGGCGCCTTTGAAAACACACAGAGTAGAATGGCTGCCTTGGAGAATTTGTTGGCTAAAGTGCTTATTTCCATACTTAGTCACTTGTCTGAATGTCTGCCATGAATTATAAGCTATAGAAAAATTTAAAATATCCAAACTTTATATTTGAATTTTTATGAATGTATAAATGAATTTGTAAAGAAAAATGTTTTATCTCAGAATTAGAGTGATTGAAAAAGAGAAAAATGTGAAGCTGTTTAAACATTTACTTAGAATATCTATAAAATTCACTTTTTTTATGGTAACAAATAAGTTATTTAAAATTCTATGGAGCCCTGAAGATCTAACTATCTAGAACTCAATGGAATCAGAGGTAGAAGAATGCATACTATTTCTTTGTGATTGATTAGCAGGTCTGGAAAGAGGCAACATAATTGATTTCTTAAAAATATTGGCTTATATTACATTCTAGTCCACTGTAATAATCAACAGAAAATTGAGCTTTATATTTTATTTTGTTGTGGCTCAAGGCCAAATTTTTGAAAGGAATTAGCTTCTTAAATAGGCAGGGAGTGTGGATAATTAAAAGTTATCATTTTAATCATTATCATAAAATGATCACTTCTAACATTCTGCCTTTTCTTTTCACAGATGATCTCATTGGCTTCAAGAACATAATCATGTTCGGTCCCTGTTTACTGACACCCACAGGCTGCTCAGCGCAATGCTGCACCATCAGTCTCCGAATGAAAGGCATTGCTTCTTTTAAAATTATTTCCACTTAGTAAAAGGAAAATATTCATGATAATTGTCTCCTAATTGGAGTCTCACCTGAAAGTAGCTTGTAAGAATGACTGTCTTATCGAGTTTTCCAAACGTTTAACATTTAACTCTCCTGCACTCTGCCTCCCACTACCTGCCTTCCCCACAATCTAGATGTGATTTGCTTGTGTTCAGATCACCTGCAGACTATCTACTAGAGGGGAACAGCTCCCTCAGGACACCAGTCGCCAGTGATTCTCAAACAGAACATTTTATTTTCCGGTAGGTAAACACTGAAAAGTCATTTTATCATCAACATGCATAAAATTTTGTGCTAGATTAATGTTCTCCAAACTGTTTTTATTTCAGAACTTCAGGTAATATGTTTCCCCAGAACATTTCTGTCGTCTCATTTTAGTTCCAATCTCCCCGTCATCTCTGATAAGTACCAAAATCTTATATTTAAAAGGCAATCTAGCCGACGCCATCTCAATTTCTAGAGAGTCAATGGATTTCAATTCATTTCTTCTACCTCTTCTGCATTTAGGCGTAATGTTGGCGTGTTTGAATTTCAGAACAAGTGCATTGTTTTCTTGCAGGTCACATGAACAAATTATTTTTAAATCCCTGGGGCATTTTTCAACTTTTCTCTCTGTGTTTTTGATAACCTAACTCTACTTAAACTCTTTTGTCTTAAAAACTTTGGTATGTAGGATGATAGCTACGCATTTCCTCTCCAGGAATACTCTCATGGTTTATGTTTGGTGTGGCTAAGCTAAAATTAATTGTGAAATAGGACATCACACAAATGTCCTATTCTAAATACCCTGGTCTTTATCGCAGGCATTGTAAAAGACAAGTAGTCAAGCCAAAGGGGATTGGCACTTGGATAAACGCATGAGCTCTGGTTTAAAACGTTTCTTTGTTCTAGCCACATCTGTAGTTTTGTTCAGTATATTAAAATGACTTATTGATATGGAGTTAGAATAGAAATCACATTTGAAACTTTGAAAGTACTTATCATCCTTTAATCAGCTTCCTCTAATATCCATGTAAGAGCCAAGGAAGCTCAGTGCAATCACTTTGAAGTTTCCTCTCACCTTTTACAGATCAAGTGACTGGGGGAAAGTAGGATTTAAATTCTGAAAATCAGATCTGTAAGCGTGAATGGAATTCTGGAGTACCTGAACAATGGTAGCCATTTATTCTGCTTCAGGACATTGCTAGATAGGCTGATATATTTTTAAAAAGGCAAAGGCAAAAGGCAAAAAGTGTTCTCTGGTATTTCCAGGGTCTGAGCCATTTTTAGCTACTCATTTGTTAAGGACCTGACTTCAGGAAGTGATTATACAATCCTATATGAGCAGAAAGATAAATATGAAATAAGGAACAAGAGCATGGATTTTTCTATGAAAAAGATAGTGGCAAAAAGCTTGTAGCAGGAGCTGTCACACAAAGGGAAATCCAAATGGAGTCATGGAGGATGGAGGCAAGTGAAAGGAGTCTGGGCCTCAGGTCTGGGTGAAGATGGGGTGACGCTGAACAGGAAAGGATAAAGATTTCCCCAAAGGACAAAAGGACAGTTCCAGGCTGGGCGAGGTGGCTCACGCCTGTAATCCCAGCATATTAGGAGGCCGAGGCAGGAGGATCACTGGAGGCCAGGAGTTTGAGACCAGCCTGGCCAACGTGGTGGAGCCCCATCTCTACTCAAAATACAAAAAAATTAGCTGGGCATGGTGGAGGGCCCCTGTAATCCCAGCTGCTCAGGAGGCTGAGGCAGCAGAATCACCTGAACCCAGGGGGCGGAGGTTTCAGTAAGCCGAGATGGTGCTACTGCACTCCAGCCTGGGCAACAGAGGGAGACCCCATCTCAAAAGAAAGAAAAGGCAGTTCCCGGGCACCCAACCTAAATTTCACTCATGTCAATAATTTATCAAAGGATCTATAATCCAAACTTATAATTCTTCCTAACCCTGACAATACATTTTCTTCTTTCACAATATGATTTTTTAAGTAGGAAAAAACCTTAGAAAGTCCTTTTTGAGATCAATGTTTTCTTGACATAAATCTATTTTTTAATAATGCATGATCCATTATCTCATTATTTCTACTAACATTTTTCTCTTTCCGAGATATAATGCTATACATATTTCAATTAATGTAATAGTTACAAACATAGGCATTAAAGAAAAAATTAAAATAATTCTTAGAAATAATAGCATTAAGAATTAGTATCTAAAATATTCTCTTCTAATAGTCTAATAAATTGAAACTCTGTGGCTATAACATAATACCTGAGACTGAGTAATTTTAGAGAAAATACGTTTATTTACTTCATGGTTTTGGAGGCTGGGAAGTGCTGGCATCTTGCAAGTGCCTTCTTGCTGTGTCATAATATGGTGGAGGGCATCGCATGGCAAGAGGGCAAGCATGCATGTCAACTCGGGTCTGTCTTTCTCTTCTTATAAAGCCACCAGTCCCATTGTGGGGGCCACACCCTCAGGATCTTATTAATGCTAATTACCTCCTAAAGGCTTCACCTCCAATCAACATATACATTTAGGGATTAAGATTCCATCACATAAAATTTGGGGGGCACATTTAAACCATAGCACAATGGATAACTAAGAAAAGCTGGTTATATTTGATCAGAATTCTTAATAAATCTGGATCTAAACTACTTTTTATTGTGATGATTTAAGATGAACATTATGAAATCTTGTCTCTAAATTTGACAAAATGTTGATATTTGTATATGTGTTATTTCTTGTATGTCAAGTCATTTTGTGTAGTATCTTGAACTTTGTTAACGTTATATTGTGGATTTTGATTCTGTTTTAGTCCCCCAGAATGTCCTAATATTTTTGTTTTAGGAGGTGATTAACTCTTGGGTAGGAGCTCTTGTCTTTGGTCTTCTATTTCTACTAATGTAGTCCTCCTGGAAGCTGCATGATTAAAAAGTCAGCTAGAGACTTTTTATCTTTCCGATTTCTTAAACAGAACCTGGAACCCCTGTCTGCTTCTTTTCTTTCTGAGACTGCCTCCTTACTTCTCAGAGCCAGTAAGTCACCTCAACTTCATCCTCTTTATCCAGGCCAGAAAAACTGAAGAACTTCTCATGTAGCACATTAATGCAGGCTTTTCTGATGCTAAAAGTGGGTCAAACAGGAAGCTCGCCCTGTGTTGGTTCCACCTTCATCTTCCAAGACTTCCTTTCCAGCATCTGCATAGTTTGTCAACTCTTTATAACTTTAGGGGTTTCTTTGTTTATATACTTTATAATGTATTGTTGATATCAGTAGGAGATTTAGTCTAGTAGGAGCTGACCCATCCATGCCAACACAGACTTCCAGAGCTGTACTTTTAACTATGAGTCTAACCAGACTGACACTAGTGAACATTCATTCTGGAATCTTTATGATGCTAGGTACTATGGTTGGTGATGTGGCCTATATTGTCTCAAGTAACCTTTACAATTGCATTATGAGGTACTTATTCTTCGTTTCTCTTTTTATAGAGTAATGAACTGAAGAATGTCATAATTAAGTGATTCAATTGCCTATGATAACACAAGTGAAAAAATAATTTTTAAATTTATGTTTGTGTCATTTCAAAGCCCACAGATTTCTGGCTACTGGATTGCACAGTTTAATTTACCTGATTACCAGACAAATATTTTGAATTCTTGGATAGAAATTTCCCAAAATTATTTTAACAAGATATTATTTATTAATTATTATGATAAATTCCAAATATCAGGGGAAAATCTGGCAATAAGCAAAGTTAGCATATAAATGAGGGAAGGTTCACTCCGTACATCTTTATAAAATTCTAATCATCTAAAAGAGTGAATTGATCACAACAAGTACCTAGAAAAGAAATACATTAATTAAAAATTATAAAACTATAATGTTCTCTAAAAAACTAAAATGTTTAAGGATAAGACTGGATTTTGCCATAAATTGCTTCCTAATTGTGTATGGCATTGAACAGTGCATATGGCTCTCAAGTTTTTGAGAGAGATATAAGAATTAAATAAAATAGCATAAGAAAGAATAAATGCCTAGCAAATCGGCCTCAATAAATATAATTTCTGCAATTTATCATGAATTAGATTTTCCACCAAATTACCTCCCTCCTGTAATGTATATAGAAAAATACATCTTCAAGTAATTTCCCACTGTCTTCTTCCTGAATTCCACTTCTGGAACAATTCTGATCCACTCCTCTGTTATCTGTCTCTGGAGACCAATCAGTAGGCAGTGGCCTCCCAGGGAACTGCCAGGCAGTGAAGTACAGCCAGGATGAGGAGAAGGTCAGAGAAGAGAAAAATTAAGTTGAAACTCTATGAATATGTTGTGAAGAATACTGCCATGATTAGAACTCACTGAATATAGAAACATCTTTGGAAATAAACAGGAAAAGAATGTAAGCAAAACAAATGAAGAAAAAAAAAAAGAAGAGAAAGAGAAAATGTGAAAGGAAATAAGTAAGATGTTTACAAGGAAAATCTCCTTTGGGGGAAGAGCTGTATTTAAATTATATTATTCTAACTAAGAAAATGTGATGAAATCGAAATACAAAACTCCTGCTTTCCACACGTTCTTTTTCTGTTTTGGGATGTATATGTATATATATACACGTGTGTGTGTGTGTGTGTGTGTGTGTGTGTGTGTCTCCATTTATAACTAATATATTTTAAAAATTTAATAAATCACTACTCTTTTCATTATCTTTCTACTAATAAAACTTCCCTCCTCTTAGAAACTGCTAATGTATATTTTTAAAAATGCTACAAATTAAAAAGTGTGTTACTATATACAGTAGCCAGAGAAAACTGGTATAAACTACTTTCTTTCTTTACAAAAAATATTCTGCTGCAGTAAGAACAGTTAACCCGAGATCCATTCTTTTATCTTAATGGCTCGCTCATCTATCTTGAGTGTTTACTAAGGTCTAGCATTGTTGTACTAACTAGAGACAGTTGGCAAAGTAATTCTAACTTATTGTCCAATGAAACCAGCTCCTACTGTTCTTTATGAGAATTTCAGCATTCTTGAACAATTTCACATTATGTAGTGCAACAATATCTATTAGCTTAGACATAAATATATATATTTAGATATAAAGAGATATTTTATTATTTTTATATAACCTCCTTGTCTGAATCTACCTCAAAGTCACTGTCTAGACAATCAGCCATATATCCTTCCATGGTTTTCCTAATATCAAAGTGGAAATTTATTATAGTAATAGAATATTTTGAAAATATATATGTATATATTAATATAACTAAGATTAATTAATCTTAATCTACACAGGGAATGGCTGACCTGAAAGGTTTAAATGATTTCATTTTTTACTCAAAGTCCTATAATAAAAAATACACAATTTATGTGGTCTGCATTTTAATGTTTCTAATTCATTTTCTTAACATAAAAAATTCATTTAAGCACCCAATAAATTAGTATTTAATTAAAGGAAAATTATTCCAGCAAACCCTAAGCTTATTAGAAATTCTGTTTTAGCCAGATGTCTATTTACTGAACTATGAGGGACATTTAATTTCCAATCTAACACTTTGGGCATATTTTTATATCAAAATTATTCCAGAAGTATAGATGAGAAACCAGGAAGTAGAACATGTGGAAGGAGAACAAAGTAGGTAAGAATTCTGAGAGAGAAAATACTTCTGCTGGTGAGTGAACACCCAGGAATGCCTGCTGAGTCAATGACAGTGATATGGCTGCATTCACCACCATGGGCCATCTTTCCGCAGCCTGTACTATAAAGATGCTCATGTTTTATTTCAGTGAGAAAAAAGCATCTATTAAAAATGACCTGCTGGGTTTTCTTAGTTGCTGCTGTTGTTGACACAACGATGATGATTGTAGTTATTTTAATAAATCTGTGCACACTATCATTTTTGAAAAATGACTTACTTTTTAAATGGAATGGAACTATAAAACTTGCAGATTAAAAAAAACAGATTTTCTGAAAACATAGCTCTGTTTATTTTTAAAGCAAATAAGATTAAAATAAATCATATTCACTATCTTGATTGTGGTGGTAGTTTCACAGGCTTATAAATAAATCAAAACTTACATACTTAAAAAATGTATGGTTTATTGTATGTCGATTCTATGTCAATGAAGCTATTTTAGGCACACTGGAGTCTCAGTTCAACACAAAACTGTTCTGAGGCCTTGTCCTTTGAAAAAGCCCTTTGGTGACTTTCAAAATATGACAATAATCTGACCAGTCACTCCATTATAAGAATCCCTTGACTAGCTTTATACTGAGCTATACATCATGATAGTTTTGTAATGAGGTTGTAATGATGGAATAAATGCTGATGGTAATTTGAGTACAGTTTTACACTATATAATTGTCTCTTGAGTAAGTCAGGAATTTTAAAGATTTTATGAGTTCATACTCATTCAAATGAAATACAGTCAGCTTTATGATATAAAGTCAGATTAGCCAATGTACAGATTAATAACAGCAAGACAGTAAAATTATTTCATTTGCGAAAGTCACTTTAATTCTAAAAAGCAAGTGAAAATAATTTTCAAAGGTTCTCTATTTTTCTGGGAATTAAACAACAATGGATAACATATTATGTCTATCATAAAATGAGAATAATCCTTGGGAGAATCAACTTGATTAACATTGGACTACAGGCAAATTGATTAGTTTCCTGAGTTTTGTGGAGGAAGATAAAAAATGAGGCTTAATGTAGCACTTTAGTTATTAGGAAACCATTAAATTTACATAAAATATCTCTTGTAAAAGTTGGGAATATAGGCCAGGCGCGGTGGCTCATGCCTATAATCCAAGCTCTTTGGGAGGCCAAGGTGGGTGGATCACGAGGTCAGGAGTTCAAGACAAGTCTGGCCAACAGAGTGAAACCCCAACTCTACTAAAAACACAAAAAATTATCCAGGTCTGATGGTGTGCACCTGTAAACCCACCTACTTTGGAGGCTGAGGCAGGAGAATCACATGAACCCAGGAGGCAGAGGTTGCAGTGAGCCGAGATTGCACCATTGCACTCCAGCCCAGGCAAGAGTGCCAGACTCTGTCTCAAAAAAAAAAAAAAAATGAAGTTGGGAATATAAAAAATTCATAGTCTCAAAGATCATAACTCTTGATTTACAGGTTATAGGTCCTAGAACCTGCATGTCTTACCTTAAAATAGTTTAGGGATAGAATTTATGCCTTATATGAATGTAGAGAATGACTTCAGAGAGATTATGTAAATGAGATTGATAATTTGATAATTTAACATTGATATAAATGTTAAATTTAAACAAATGAAATTACCATTATGGTATGTACAGCATGCTTCGTCTAAATCTGTAATTTCTTATAGTTGCTTGTGATATTTGGGGATGAGTTTTAAGCCACTGAGTTTAATGACACACTGCACAGTGTGACCTGTTAATGGAGAATATGACTTAGCTACACTAAACAAAAAGACTCAAATGCTAACAATCAGAACAGGTAGACATTACAGCTGATGCCACATAAATAAAAAGGGATCATAAGAGATTACTAAGAAAAAGCATATGTCAACAAATTGTATAAGCTGTAAGAAATGGATACGTTTCTAGTGTCTTATAACTACCACAACTAAATCATAAAGAAATAAAAAATTTGAACAGAGTTATAACTAGTAAGAGGTTAAACAGGTAATCAAAATAATTCCAGGACCAGCTTGACTTCACTGGAGTATTCTACCAAGCATGTAAAGAAGAATTAACACTAATCCTGCTCAAATTCTTCCAAAAAATTTATCACAAAGAAAACTTCCAAACTTGTTCTATGAGGCCAGTATCACCCAATACCAAAACCAGACAAAGGAATATTCTATGAGCAAAGAAAGCTACAGACCATTATCCGTAATAAATACTGATCCAAAAGTAATCCAAGAAAATTAGCAAATTTAATCCAATAACACATAAAAAGGATGATGTATCATGAGCAAGTGGTGTTTATTCCTGGAAGGCAAGCTTGTTTCAAAATATGAAAATCTTTTTTGAGATGTATTTCATTAACAGAATAAAAGACAAAAGCAAATTATCATCTCACTAGATGCAGAAAACATATTTGACAAGATTCAACACTATCTCATGATTAAAACACTCAACAAATTAGGATTTAAAGGAAACTACTTCATCACAATAAAAACCACATATGAAAAATGCATAATTGGTATCATACTCAATGCTTACCAACTGAAAGCTTTCCCTCTAATATCAGAAACAATTAAGTGTGCCCACTCTTGCCACTTCTATTCAACATAGTGCTGGAAGTGCTAAACAGGAAAAAAAAGGCAAGAAATAGAATAAAAGGCATCAAGACAGGAAAGAAAGGAGTAAAATTATCTGTTTGCAGATGCCATATCTTATATACAGAAAATCCTAAAGAGAACAATAAAACCTGTTAGAACTAATAAACAAATACAACAAAGTGGCATGATACAAAGAGAAGTTTTTAGCAACAAACACCTACAGACAAAATTTAGTTGTGTTTCTATACACTGATAATAAATAATTCAGGAAGAAAACTAAGAAGCCATCCCATTTACAATAGCATTAAATAGAATAAAATACTTAGGAATAAACATAGTCAAGGAAGCAAGAAAAACTTCAACCCCCAAAACTACAAAAGAAAGAAATAAATTAAACAAGATACATATAAATGGGGAGACATCCCATTTTCATAACCTGAAAAAAATAATATTGTTAAAATATTCATAATAAGCAAAATGATATATAGATTTATTGCAATCTTTATCAAAATTAAAATGAAAATTTTGGCTGGATATGGTGGCTCACACTTGTAATCTTAGCATTTTGGGAGCCCAAGGCAGGCAGATCACGTGAAGTCAGGAGTTTGAGACCAGCCTGGCCAACATGGTGAAATCCCATTTCTAATAAAAAAAAAAATTCAAAAATTAGCTGGATATAGTGAAGGCTACCTGTAATTCCAGCTACCTGGGAGGCTGTGGCAGGAGGATCTCTGGAACCAGAGAGGCAGAGGATGCAGTGAGCCAAGACTGTAGCATTACACTCCAGCCTAGGCAACAGAGTGAGGCTCCATCTCAAAAAAAAAAAAAAAAAAAAGACATTTTTTTCAGGACCAAAAAATTCTAAAATTAATATGGAATCAAACGGAACCTTAAACAGCCAAACAATCTTGTTAAAGAAAAATAAACTCAAAACACAAAAATTTCTGTTGCAAAACATGCTGCAAAGTTACAATAATTAAAACATTATGTTGCTGGCATAAAGAAAGACCTATAGGGCAGTGAATACCATAAAGAACCCAGAAACGAACCCTCACTAAAAGGTCAGATGATCTTAAACAATGGTATCAAGGCTATACAAAAAGAATAATTTTTTCAAAAAGTTGCTATGGGACAGCTACATATCCACACACACAAAAAGAATTAAGTTGGACCCTTCCCTTACATCATATGCAAAAATTACTTAAAATGGATCAAAGACCAAAACATAAGACTAGAACTGTAAAACTCCTAGAAGAAAGCATGAAGAGAAAGCTCCAGGAAATTGCATTTGGCAAGGATTTCTTAGATTTGACAGTAAAGCTATAGGCAACAACAACAACAAAATAAATTGGACTTCATGAATTTTTTTTTAAACTGTGGATAAAAAAAAATCATTGTCAATAGAGTAAAAAGCTAATCCAAAGAATGGAAGAAATCATTTGCAAAGCATATACCTGATAAAAGATAATTTTCAGAATACATTGAGAACTCTTAAAACTCAACAACAAGAAGAACAAAATCTAATTTAAAAATTGGAAAAGGTCTTGAAAATATATTTCTAAAAAGAAGATATAAAAATGACCAACAAGAACATGAAAAATGCTGAACATTACTAATCATTAAGAAAACGCAAATCAAATCACAATAAGCTATCACCTCACAGACTTTAGGCTGGTCACTATTAAAAAAATCATAAAATATATCAAATGCCTTCTCAGACCACAAAGGAATAAAACTTGAAATAATAGCAGGAGGAATTTTGAAAACTGTACAAATACATAGAAATTAAATAACGTGCTCCTGAATTAACATTGGGTCAATAGAAAAATTAAGAAGGACATCAGAAAGTTTCTTAAAATAAATAAAATGAAAGTAAAACCAATCAAATTCTATGCAAAACAGTGCTAATAGGGAAATTTATGGCAATAAACATCTACATCAAAAAAGTAAAATGACTTCAAATAAACAGCCTAATGATGCACATGAAAGAACTGGAAAAGCAAGAACTAATCAAACCCAAATTAGTAGAATTAAGGAAGTAAAAAAATCAGAGCAAAACTAAATAAAATAGAGACAAAAAAAATACAAAATACTGACAAAATGAAAAGTTATTTTTTTTAAAAAGAGATACAAAATCAATAAATCATCATGAAACTAATGAAGAAAAAAGAAAAGACCCATATGAATGAAATTAGAAACAAAAAGAGACCTAACATGTAATATGACAGGAATACAAAGGACTATTAGAGACCATAATCAACAACTATAGCCAACAAATTGGAAACCTAAACAAATGGATACATTCTTGGACACGTGCAACCTATCAAGATTGAACCAGGAAGAAACAGAACACTTGAACAGACCAATAATGAATAACAAGAATGAATCAGTAATAAAATGTCTACCAACAAGGAAAAGCTAGGAACAGATGGCTTTAGTCCTAAATTCTACAGAAATTGTAAAGAATAAATAATACCAATTATTCCTGAACTATTCTAAAAAAGTGAAGAGGTAATTCTTTCTAACTCATTCTATGAAGTCATCATTACCCCACTGATTTCAAAATCAGACAAATACTAAGCAGAAAATCACAAGCCAATAACCAAGTGAACAAAGATATAAAAAACTCAACGAAATACTAGCCAACCAAGTATAACATCAAATCAAAAAATAATACATGATGATCAAATAATGTTTATCCCAGGAATGCAAAGATACTTTATTATACATAAGTCAATAAATGTGATATATCACATCAATAGAATAAAGAACAAAAACCATACGATTATCTCAATAGACACAGAAAAAGCATCTGATAAAATTTAATGTCCCTTGAGGATAAAAACCCTCAAAAACTTAGGCATAAAATGTACATAGCTCAACATAGTAAAGGCCATGTATAACAAACCCACATCTAACATTATACTGAATGGGGCAGTGTGGAAAGCCTTCCCTCCACAATTGGAACAAGATGAGTATATCCATTTTTATCACTCTTATTCAGAAATGGTACTGGAAATCCTAGTCAGATCAACTAGGCAAGAGAAAGAAATCAAAGGCATTCAAACTGGAAAGGAGCAAGTTAAATTGTCTCTTTTTGCAGGTGACATATCTTAGATATAGAAAATCCTAAAGATTCTTCCAAAAAACTCTTAGAACTATAAACAATTTTAGTACATCTGCAAGATTCAAAATCAGCATACAAAAATCGGTAGCTTTTTTATTGGTCAATAACAAACTAGGTGAAAAGGAAATCAGGAAGATAGTCCCATTAAAATTGTTACAAAACTACAATGAAATACCTAAAAATAAATTTAACTGAGGAGGTGAACTCCTTCTATAATAAAAACTATAAAACATTGATGAGGGAAAATGAAAAGGACACAAACAAAGATATCACATGCTCATGGATCAGAATAATTAAGATTAATAAAATGACTATCCTACCCAAGGGAATCTACATATTTATTGCAATCTCCATCAAAATACCAACATCATTCTTCACAGAAAAAATTATTTGTGAGAATAGGAAAGGGAATTATTATGATATGAAAACAACTAAAAAATGGTTTCCATTAATAATTATGAAAAAGTCATTAATACAGACTATAATTATTCTTATATCTAATGTATGCACCCTTAGAAAATTTGTTAGAACATCATAATTTAAATCAGTAAACACACATTAGTGTCAAATTTAGGCTTACAAAGTGGCCTCCTAAAGGAGCAAGGTGCTCTCTATTGGAGCATTTTAATTACAAATGGGAGAAACGACTTCTCTTTAATCCCTTGGTATATATTATAAAATTATAGTATAGTAGTTTTTCCTGATCTCTAGAGATTTTAATGAGATTCTGAAAAAAAATTCTTTTAATTATTGAAGTTTAAAACATGGCAACTGAAATAAATGAATTTGTGTCAAGCGTCTTACCCTGTCTTCTCAATGAGGATGGAATCAACACTTTCAAAATGCCAGGAATCTAAACACATTTTGCTTCTTTTCCTCCCCAGGATGACAAGCAGATGGTAACTTACCTAAAATAGCAGCTTTTGTTGTAATTTAAGATTATTGGAAGGTAGATATAAATAGTGCACATCATCATACTGTTACACTAATTGCAGGTTATATTGCGTTTTAACTTGTCACTAATAACAGCCCTTGATTTCATGGGTCAGTATTGAAAGGTATAAAAAATTGTTCCTTCTGCTTGCAAAATTGCTGAATATACATATGAAAAAGATACAAAATTAGAAAAAAAATTCCATGTGTCCTTATGTTTATATTTTTTTGCTACCACCTTTTTCTTTAATAACTGTTGACAGCTCACACTGTATTACAGCTCTAAAGACTTCTGAGGAAACTGGAAAGAGGATTTCTTAGAATTAATTCTCCAACTAGGCTTAAGGTGTGTGGTTTATTATTTCAGGAAAGTTATTTGAATTGAGATCTTAAAATCATAATTCTGATGGTTTCTTTCTTGGAGGGTTAATGGGTTTTATGGATTGACAATCACAGTGATTTTTTTTCTGAAAGAGAAATAATTGATTTGTCAAGTTTAAGTTGATGTGGGTGGAGGGCTGAAGTGGCTATAGCAGCTCTGATCTAACAGAAGGAGACATGCATTAGCCTTGTGTATTTGCCCCAAGCCTTTTCTTCCATTACCAAAGTAAAACAGAGTAAGAACATAGGCACACCATTTATGAGTTTGGATGCACTCGCTCTGTTCTCTAAATTAGATCTCTTTATTTTCTTTGGTTTCATATTTCAGATTACCTCCTAGGGCCACTGGAAACTCCTTGTTTTAATGTGCTGTTAACCACTTGAATAAGCTTGCTCATGCACTGTATGAGCAAGGAACCTTACATTAGGGAACTCTGGGAACAAGCGAAGCAGATTGTAAATTCCAACGAATTTCTCTGGCCTTGCAGAATTAGAGAGCGTTTTGATTACAGGCGTCGAGTAATCTGATGTGGTTCTCCTGCTCTAGAGACAATCAGGGGTACTCATTTGAGCCAGTGTCTCTCTTCCAACAGGGTGAATTTAGGTACTTGCTTTAGACATTATATGCCAATTATGCCTGTGTGATATATGGGCTAAGAATGTGGGAGTTTGGGCATTCCCCTTCTTTTATACCCATATCAAAGTGTTAAAGGTAGATTGTATGTTTTATTCAACAAAAACTAGCAGTGGTTTCTGATTAAATGAAAGTCATAGTCACTACAGTTGAGAATATTTAATATATTTGTGAATGTAATTCATTGGCTTAACCAGTAATAAAAAGTAGCCTTATAACCAGTCTGAATCTCAACGTGACCAAAACCCAACTTTTTAACTCAATTTAGCTCACGTTAACCCTCTTCTAATATTGAAAACCTCAAGTCTCCACATCTCTCTTCTCCATTCAAACACTAAGTCCTCTACTGTCTTCCTTGGTAACATCTTCAAGGTAAAATATTTAGGAAGATGGTAGTATCCAATTAACATGGAATAGCCTATATCAATAAAAAGGGAAAGGTGAAACTTGAGGGTGATCATGTAATGCATTATATCATTTTGTTAATTTATTAAGGTCTATGATTTTTACTCAAGATGTAAAATCCCTGATAAGCTACGGCAATACCCGGAATTTTAACAACCAACTGGTTCAAACAGGGCACGCAGAGGTCAGACTGCATTGGGATGGCCTCACACTCCACTGTGGTAGGCACCTGAGCACTAGCTCAATATCCTAACTCATGAGCTATGTAATATGTCCTATGCTCAAATGAGCTCTTCTTTTGTTTTTGTTTGTTTTTTAAAGTAGGGTACTAAATGTAAACATCTTTCCTACTTCTCTTAATTGCAGTTATATTAAATAAATCATGTATTCCCTTATAGCTCTGTATTCAGCAAACATTATATGATTCAGAAAATTAGAGGTGACTTTCCTGAAGTCTTACAGTAAATATGTAAGTACAAATGCATGAAATACGTTAGAGATCATGTTTAAGAGAAGTGCGTTAATTGTCAGAATTTAGCAGAGTGAAAAGACAATCAAGCAGATATTCTGGAGCAGGATCTTCAAGTCAAAACTTAACACTTGTCTCTGTTTACTTCTCTAGAATGTAAGGACAGGTAAAGTAGCTGAGGTTCTGAGAATAAAATAATAACGATAGTAACAATCGTGAACATTTGCAGTTTTAAAAAATTTTACTCTTGGTCACATGAGAGGAATTCAAAATATAATGCAAGGCAAGCAGATTAAATTCTTCCAAACCAGGAGGGGTGTCAATAAATCACCAATAACAATTTAGAAAGGATCAGAACTTGTTTATAGTACTTTTTGTTACTATCCATTTCACTTTTTCTCTTTCTCTTAATTCATAAAATCAACATTCCTCTTTGATAGCACTTGTTGGATTGAAAGTGAGCAAATGCGCCAAAAAGAAAACGCACTGTGTAATGATCAGATGAAACGATCTAGTGATTGTTTTTGTCCAAGAAATGTGACTCACTGGTGAAGTGGCTAAGAGAATATGGGAGCAGATGCTGAAATAATAAACATTTTGCATTATTTCATTTAGAGGAAGCTGCATAAATACCATCATAAAATAAAGTACTTGGTGCACTCTGAAAAACATGTCATCATCAGACAAATGTCTCTTTTATTACAAGCAGACAGAACACATATGGCTTGGTCTGCTCATTTTGGTATTTATTAAACTAGATTTACCAAAGGGCAGGTTGATGTCTCAGTATTTTCAAGATACACTCAGTACTTTATAAATTTACTGAGCCCTCTCTCAGAAAGGCTGGTCAAGACTCACATGACATCATCGTCTAGTATGAAGTTTGAAGGAAAAGCGATTGTTTTCTCCAACTGATCATAACATCAGTAGAGTTAAAATATTTCAAAATGTTTGAATGGCACCAAGGTGAGAAGTGCCAGAAAAAGTTTCAGATATAAGTCACTCTATCCGTTCCTTTTTCCTTACAAAGAAACCCCAACAATCAGTCAAACAACACGACAAGACTGTGTACCATACCACTTTCATACTCACACTTTGCTTTTTTTAATGTGTGACACAGGCTGAAAGAGAACAAATTCTTCCTTGAAGCATACTAATATAGCTGGGTTATTTGCCCTTATTTGTTAGCATTTGAAACAAGCATTTCTACCTTTAACATAAAACCGATTGTATGGAGCAAAAGATCATTCCCATGTCTCTCTGGCTTGTCATTGTTTCAGGGTTTCTGTTTCTAATTTCCTTTGTTTTTAAAGAATAAGATTTTCTTCTTTCTTTCTCTCACATTTTACCTCTATCTTACTCTCAAGATTGTACACAAGCTTATCTTGGGTTATTATAAATTGTTATAATAAATCTAACCACTTTTATCATTTTTATTTTTTTAAAAATATTAAATGCCACTTTTGAAAGCAAATGTCTAGAGAAAAACATAATCTTGTTGCTTCAGAGTTTTAATCCAGGTTGTTCATTTCTATCCTGGGAAAAAATAAAGCAATAGTTCATAAAATGCAATGTTGAATATAAAAATAGTTGAATAAATAAATCACAAATGTATTTTGGCTTGAATTTCTTACATAATTGCCTATTCCCTGTTTCCCTGAAGTGAATGCAGTGTCAAAACCAGATGCCATGTTTTATGCTCATGGGGTTTGAAATGTAGTCACTAAAAAAAGTATGTATTTACATTTACATATATAAAATTCACATCATGAACATTTGTAATACAAATAACTAATACAAATAATTCTCTATAATTATCACAAATTTAATGAATTTTAAACCAAGGGGAACATTTAGTCGCTTGTATGTTAATACCTAAATGTTATGCGATATAAATTCAATTCATTCCAATCTATTTATGTGATTTAAAAAATCATTCTTAAAAAGTATTCTGAAAGCATTTAGGTATTCTCTTCATTTGACAGAGTCATTGAGCAAGAGTATAATTTTGTGTTTTTTTTTATTTTTTAATTTATTTTTATTTTTTTATTATTATTATTTTTTAAACCTGTAAATAGGTGTGATGTGGTACTGATAAGAGTGTATATTTTGTGTATTTAAAGTGGAGAGTTCTATAAATGTTAATTAAGTTTACTTGTTAACAAGAGTACAATTTTGAAAGAAGTATACATGACATAAAGCGGCAATTATTAGTTTTTGAGAATCATAAATTTCCTCACTTTCCTCAAGGTTTTGGCTTTGAGGTCAGAGTTCTTCCCTGTTGATAATACTACCAGACACATATCTGATAATGACCCGTAATATCTTTCCAACAATGATCACACCATTTTTATTGATATAGAACATCTGTTCTTCAGTGGAAGTTACACCCTACTGAGCAGGGTTTTAATCCATGTTAATTCAGTAACTTCCTATATAGCAACTAGGTTTAGAAATATATGGCCATCAAAGAAGATTTGAAGTTGCTCTGCCTGGTATCTGCCCGCTGGGTGCTTATGTGGTTGCAACTCCAACTGTATAATCTGTATACTAGGACAGTCTTAAAATATTTATTTAATAAATGCTAAATGCCATTCATTAGAGTTGAAAACATAGTTTTGTAAAATTTATCCTTTTAAAGTTTGAGTTAATAAGTGTAAGGCTGTAGCCTGGAGGACAAACATGTGGGGAATGCAGTTTCCATTTAAGGCTTGAAAACTGTTATTTCCAAGGAAAATGTCTTCATTCAATAGACCTTTGGATAGTATTTCTTTATTCATTTGTGTTTTCACAAGAGTTGGAATAATTATTTGTAGAAGAAAGCACTTTACTAAATTTATTTAACCAAAAAATCAGCTGATAACCTAGAGCTAATAACAGAAGACCTTATGGTTTGAATATATTGCACAATTTATTTCATTAAAATAAAAATAGAATGGGAAGTTTTTTTCAAATTAAAGTGTACTGAATAAGAATTAAATTTTAAAATATAACTATAATAGATTAAAATAACATTAAAAATTGAGAAAATTTAATGGCCAAATTACGTATCTATAGGACTCTACAAGTTTGCATTGACATTGGTTCTAAATTGCACTTTCATCACACATCTTCATTAGCATTGAGAAGCAATGTTTTTAGGTCTGCACATTACAGCAGTGTAAAGATAATCCTATCACTTATATTTTCATTTATTGAGCAACTACTCAATGGTAGGCCCTGAAAACATTTTCATGAAGCTTTTTTGTTCTTTGTTCAATTTTTTTCTTAACACAAATTTACATTTCTTACAAAAGCTGTAATTGAGATTATTGTAAGTTCACATGAGAAACGTAATAAATAACACAGAAATTCAATACACCCTTTACCCAGTTTCCCCAACAATAATGTCTTGTAAATCCAGGATATTGACTTTGCTACAGACAAGACACAAAACATTTCTACAGTCATCACAAGCATCCTTTGCACTGCCCTATACTACCCATCATCACTTCCTTTTCACACCACCACCTTCATTAATCTCCAGCAGTCACCAATCTGTTCTACATGTCTATAATTTTGTCATCCTAAGAATGTCATAAAAATAGGATCGGCTGGACACAATGGCCCACGCCTGTAATCCCAGCACTTTGGGAGGCCAAGGCAGGAGGATCATGAGATCAGGAGTTTGAGACCTGCCTGACCAACATGGTGAAACCCCATCTCTACTAAAAAAACAAAAAAATTAGCTGGGTGTGGTGGTGCATGCCTGTAATCCCAGCTACTCAGGAGGCTGAGGCAGGAGAATCACTTGAACCTGGGAGGCAGAGGTTGCAGTGAGCCAAGATCTCGACACTGCACTCCAGCCTGGGTGACAGAATGAGACCATGACCAAAAAAAAGGATCAAACATATATCTCCACAATATACTAAAATTAATCAACAAAGCTCAGAAAAACTGCATGACATCTCAGTTTCAAAAAAAGCATTTGACAAAATCCAATACTCTTTCGTGATAAAAGCACAAAGAAACCAACAAATAGAAGGAAGCTTCTTCAACCTAATAAAGGCTGTTTATGAAAGGACCACAGCTAACATCATATGTAACAGAGAAAGCCTGGATATTTTACCTCTGAAATGGGTAACAAGACCTGTTTCATCACTAGTATTTAACATTATATCGGACATTTTAGCCAGAGCAATTAGGCAAGGAAATCAAATAAAAGGCATCCAAATTGGAAAGAAAGTGAAACTAGCTCTATTCTTATGTAACATGATCTTATATATAGCAAATCCTAAATAATTCATACACACCAAAAACTGTTAGTGTTTATAAACGAAATCAGGAAAATAGCAAAATAAAATAAAGCAACATAAAAAATATAGTTTCATTTCTATACATTAGCCATGAATGATCAAAATAGCAAATTGGGAAAATAATTCTGTTTAGAATAACAACAAAAAGAATAAACCCTTAGAAAAAAACATCATGATAAATATGATTTTAGATTTGGCAATAGTTTCTTTGATATAACAATGAAAGCACAGGAAACAAAAGAAAAAATAAATAACTTGTACATCAAAATAGAAAACATTTATGCAAAAAAGGACCCTATGTAGAAAGTAAAGACAACTCACATAATGAGGGAGAAATATTTGCAAATCATGTATTTGTTACCCAAAATATCTGAAGAACTCTTACAATCAACAACAAAAAGACACTTCAATTTTAAAATTGACAAAGGACTTAAATATAACATTTCTCCAAGGAAAACTTATTAATGGTTAACAAGCTCATGAAAAATGCTTAAAGGTGGTCTTTAAGAAAGTGCAGTTCAAAAGCAGAGTAAGATACTGCTGCATATTCATTAAGATGGCAATAATCCAAAGTAAAAATGAAAACCAGCAAGTATTGGTGGGGACATGGAGAAACAGAGCCCTCATACATCATACATCGCTGGTGGGAATAGATTATAAAATGGTGCAGCCACTATGGATAATGGTTTGGCGTCTCCTTGGTAAGTTCAATGTCATCACATGACCCACAAATTTCATTCTGGTATATATTCAGAAAAATTGAGAACAGATGTTCAGATAAAAACTTGTACGCAAATACTAATTACAACACTTTTCACAGTAGCCAAAATGTGGTAACAATGTAAATGTCCATCAGTGGCAGAAAGAATACATAAAACGTGATTTATCCATACAAAAGGTATGAAAAATAAATTCTGTTACGTTTTTATATCTTAATTTTTATACCTTAAATATCTAATCTTTGTTAATTTTTCCCTTGTTTTTTGGAAAGAAGTTATTTAACCTCTAGATTTTTCATACTCAATTAAAATATTTTATGTGCTCTTTCACCCAGGATAATTCTGTTAATCCTTAAACTATTTAATGCAGCTGTTTATTATCTTGTATCCTAAACTCCTCACACAACTGAATTTTATCCAAATTGTCAATCAACTAATCATTTTGAATTATTTAGAATAAGTGTATTTTTTACATGTTAAATCTTTATAATGTTTCTTCTTAGAGAGTATGTTGTTATGCTTATCTGTCACCTATGTATTAATGGATGAATCTGATGTCTTTTCCAATGTCATGCTGTTAAAAACTCTTTTGACTTGGCTGTCACATGGCTTCAGATTTAGTATTTTATGAAATATTTTATAATAGTTAAATAGATATAACAAAAGAGCTATATATAGTTATCGTTATATATAATTATATATAGTTTTTATAAAGTTATATATAGTTATAATAGTTATATATATATTATGAAATATGTGATAAAATACTAAATCTGAAGCCATGTGACAGCCAAGTCAAAAGAATTTGACTAAACTTGAAGTCAAAAGAATTTGAATCTAAATTGCATCCATATCCAGGACAAATTCTGGGAACTTTTGAAAATTAGAACTTACTTCTATAAATTACACAAAGGTGAATAGAACAGTAATTTGGAACACACTATAAATTTACATTTTGGAAAGTGTCTTTCTAACCCTTCATCGCAATCACTTTTTCAACCTGGAGGTCCCACAGTGGATCTTCTGCGGCTGCGCCAAGTGTGCTGTTGTTCGTGCTGTGGTAAATGGGATCTCCTTTTCCAGGTGGTCAGTGCTGGTAGAGAGGACAGTTTCTGAGTTGTATTTAGTTTTCCTGCACTGTGCTTCTTTTTTAAAAAATTATTAATTTTGTATTTTTATTGACTGGTTACTTGTGTTTTATAGCTATGTATTTATACTGCTAAAAAATAATGACAAATCTGTCTTTTTAGAACTCATTTCTTTAGTTTTTTTACCTTGTTTTTTTTTTTTTTTTCCAAAATGTCAGTCCCATCACGATAATTGTGAAGGTTTGTATTCCTTTTACATTCCTATTTAGAAAGCATCTGAAAATTACCCTTGAATATAACAATCATTATTGTTTTTAGATCACCACTCTATACAATTAAGGAGGGGTCCTTTGATTCCTGTTACATCATGTTTCTAACAGGGAAGGATTAAAATAGGCATACAGACATGGTTCTGCCGAGACTTGAACCATAAGCCATTTGACGTTGAAGCCCATGCTGTAAACAACTTTACTATTTAGTATTTGGCCACTTTGAACATATGTTTCATAACAGAAATCCCTGTATTAAACATAATTACAGCTCTGATATAAACACAGTTGGATTTCGACGCATTACCTTTAAAATTTACTGCTGGATTTATTTATGAAAATTATAGAATGTCTTATCCGTTGTTGGGACAAGAGAGAGGGTAGTAACTATGTAAAATTGTTTGGACAAGAGGTGTGTGTGTGTGTTTAATGAGGGAATTAATTTTCTATTTTTCTCATACAATAAATTAGCAGCTTTTGGTATGCTTGGGCAAACATTTGTAAGAGTTTGTTACAGTAGGGCCTAACACTACCTCCCGTCAGCCTCCTGTGTGTGGCCCATTTCTGGCACTGTGAAAACCCCACACAGTCTTTGGGGAGCAATTGTTGCCTCCAGGTGATTTTCTCTGCTGGTGAGCCAATCGCCCCAAGTGCATCACTGATCCAGGACACTTTTTGTGTTATTTTCCAACTTCCTTGTTAAATGCTCTCAAGAGCTTGCTTCTTGTGCATCCGTGGCCATGGAAAACAAAGTCCATAGTTATTAGGGAATACTCCCAGGTCTGATTGCCACCGAAGTCCCTCCACCTGCTGTGATTTTTAACCAAATTCTTTAAAATATGTGCCTCTCCGATAGAGATTTCATCTTTCTTTCTGTGTATTTGCTTTTCTTTTCCTTTTTCTACCAGCACAACTATGCGTTTATAATGTTGGTTGTCATTGCTGTAGTTGTTCAATTCTGTTGGGAGGGGTTTAGCAACAGATTTTATGTTTTAGTTGATGATGCCATTTAGCCAGAACAAAATATTTCGCCCCCATTGTTTGTTGCATATTTTGTGTGTGAGTGACAAATTTTAAATTTTAAGGCATAAAAGACATGAAAAAACTAATATTTTACTGCTTGATGTTGATGTACATAGTTTAGAAAATTACTATCAGTGTAGAAATTTGCAAAAAACTGTATCCATGGAAGAGAATAGAGAACTCAAATACAAATCACACTATAAGAGAATTTTGTACATAAAAAGGTAGTAGTTCAATAAATTGGGGGAAATTATTATTTAATAAATGGCAAAGGACAACCTGCAATTTTGGAAGAAAATAAAAATGGATATTCATTTTATGTCATAAAGGAAAAGAGAATTCAACATATATTAAATTTTCAATGTGAAGAAAGAATAACATATAAAATTACAGGGCAATCTAAGCTACCACATAAACATTTTAATGGCAATCCACTTGAATAATTCTAAAAACTTAGAAACTACGAAAGAAATGTGAGACATTTCACAAAATATATTCTACTTGAACATTTCAAAGATACCATATTCACAGTAAATGGACCAACATTATTATTTGGAAAAAATATAATGCAAAGGCCAAGAGACAAAAAGTGTAAATGCATGCACATATTTATGTATGTATGTATATGTGTATATGAAAAGTTTACACAATGTGCCAATAGACGTAAAAATTATTCAACAGAAAGAGGGTCGACGTACACACATTTTCAGTTTACAAAGACACAAACGGAAAAATTGAAACATAGAAAAATATATTTAAATTTATTTGTAAATAAGATATAAAAAATAAGGTAACAATGAGATATTTCTTTATGTTCATCAGACTGGTAAAAATAATAATTCAGACTTTTCTGTTGCTGAGGCTATGAACAATGTCAGAGAAATGAATATTCTCAGACATTGCTTGTGAAAATGTGCAGCATTGTAATCTTTTTAAAATCACACTGGCAAAATCAATTTCAATTTAAAAAATGTGTTTATGTTTTTTCTAATAATACCAATATATTAACATTTTAAGGATATATAAATATGTATTACAGCATGTTTACAGTGACAAAACCAAAATGGAAAAATGTGACTGGAAATCGTTAAAAGAATGGTTAAATGAAATATTTTACATTTAAATCAAGAATCACTTTAAAGAGAAAGAAACATTGTATTGGTCAACTCAGAGGACCTTTCACGTTGTGTTCTTGAATGGGAAATGTAAGGTGCAGACAAGTATACAAAATGTAATTACATTTTACAGAAAAAATGCCAAAATGCACATGTGTAGATATACATGCAGATATTTGTATACACAATTCTTTGCATGATTGAATCTGCATTTTAAAAAATACATGCAAGGTTATTAGCATGCATTCTTTGAAGAGAGGTCATGGTGAGAGAGGCTGACGTGAAGTGAGATTGGGATAAAAGAAGAAAAGGTAAAAAAGAAAAAATGATAACAAGTCTATTTGCAATATAGGAGAAATTGCTGTCACATATTTTATATGGCTTAAATTAGAAAGAAGTATTTCTTTTTCCACATCTCAAGTCTAAAGTGGATATTGTAGAGCTGGTGGATTGTTCTGCTTCACAAGATAATCCAGGGATTCAGGCCACTAGAGTGACTCTTTCACCTCTAATTGTGCTTTTCACCATGAGATGCAAGGCAACGCCTCCTGTTATTATTATTGCTATTATTATTCTTACTATTTTGTAATTATCTGAAAGGGGAAATGAGAGGGAAGGATAAACAGCTTCCTTTAAAAATACAAAAAAAAATTTAGCACATTGTGTAAACTTTTCGTATACACATATACATACAGACATAAATATGCGCATGCATATACACTTTTTGTCTCTTTGTCTTTGCGTCATATTTTTCCCAAATAAGAGTGTTGGTCCATTTACTGTGCATATGGTATCTTTTAAGTGTTCAATGAGAAACAGCTCAAGAGGTTCCCTAGTTCCAGAAGGAAAGATAAATAGCCTCCTTATAAAAATATAATCGCAAATTGGTATTGGTATCCATTTGGATTCTATTGTCTAAAATATAATCACATTTATTTGCAAACAGTTTGGGTCATTAAGTATCTAGCCAAACTTAGGAGTTTTATTACTAAAGGGAAAATAGATAGAACTGGGGGAAGAAATCAGCAATACAGTCACTCAACATGTATAATGTCATAACTATTTTCAAATATATAAGTTTAACACATATATACATTTATACATGTGTATATAAATGTATATGCATATGGCCTATGTGTGTGTGTATATATAGTGTATATATATACACATATACATACATGAAATATTTTTAAAATCAATAAAAATATCCAGGTTTTACTTCATTTTAAAATTTGGATCCCTTCTTACAAAGCAATTCTACTTCAACCAGTCTATCTTACAAATGTAGTATATACTTTTTTTTTTTTTTGAGACAGAGTCTAGCTCTGTTGCCCAGACTGGAGTGCAGTGGCATATTTTGGCTCACTGCACCCTCTACCTCCCTGGTTCAAGCAATTCCCTTGCCTCAGTCTTCCAGGTAGCTGGGATTACTGGTACATGCCACCATGCCCAAAAAGAAGGCAAAAGAAGGCTTCTCTTTGAGGTAACTGTTAAGTGATCTCCTGGCCTCTGATCATCTGCTGACATTCTCTACTTTGAATCCCACACCAACCAATTCCTATTTTCCAAGCTCCTAGTATTTTATCTGGAGATTACAGTGAGTGAGTTTACTAAGACATCACATTCAGAGAAACACAATACTCCTCTCTCTCTCTCTCTCTCTCTCTCTGTCTCTCTCTGTCTCTCTCTCTTTCTCTCTCTCTCTAACAGACAGACACACACACACACACACACACACACACACACACACACACACACACACGGTCACCAAAGGAATAGAGAGAATGAAGGGATGAACAGGTTGTGTGCAGAGGATTTTTAAGGCAATGGAACTACAAACATTCCTTGAATATACCGTGGATTCAGTTTCAGATAATGGCAGTATGGAAAATATTGCTATCAAATGAGTCACATCAATTTTCTGCTTTCCCAGTACATATAAAAGTTATGTTTACACCATGCTGTAGTCCATTAATGTGCAGTATCATTACGCCCTGGAAAACGTTGTACATGCTATAATTTTAAAATACTTTATTGCTTAAAAATGCTAATGATCACCTGAGCCTTCACTGTCATACTTTTTTGCCTGGGAAGAGTCATAGCATCTTCACCAAGAGTAGATTCCATCTCAAGAAACCACTTCATTTGCTCACCCGTAAGAAGCAACTCTTTATGTAGATGCCTGCTGACTAGTCAGGGTGACATATACACCCATTCTTTTTTTAAGGAAAGAAGCCATGTTACAAAAATGGCTTCTTTCCTTAAACCTCATGACCCAACCTCTGCTAGATTCAGACTTTTCTTCTTCAGCTTTCTAACCTCTCTCAGACTTTACATAATTTAAGAGAATTAGAGCCTTGTTCTGGATTAGGTTTTGATGTAAGGGAAGATTTCGACTATTTTAATCCTCTATCCAGACCATTAGCTTTGTCCATATCAGCAATAAGGCTGTTTCACTTTCTTATTATTTGTGTGTTCACTGGAGTGGCACTTTTAATTTCCTTCAAGAATTTTTATTTGCATTTGCAACTCGGCTGTTTGACCCAAGAGGCCTAGCCTTCAGCCCACCTCGGTTTTCAAAAAGTCTTTTTCCCTAAGCTAATCATTTTCTAGCTTTTGATTTAGAATGAAAGACATGTGACTCTTCCCTTCACTTGAACACCTAAGAGTCCACTGGAGGGTAATTAACTGGCCTGATGTCAATGCTTTTGTGTCACAGCGAATTAGAAGGCAGGAGGAGAGGGAAAAAGCTAGGGAAGAGCTGGATGGTGGAGAATTCGAAACACACTCAGTATTTATTAGTTAAGTCTGTTATTTTACATGGATGCAGTTTGTGGCATTCCCCCAAAACAAGAGCAGTAACATCCAAGATCACTGATCACAGATCACCATGACAGACACGATAACAATGAAAAGGTTTGAAATATTGTGACAATTACCAAAATATGAAACAGAGACACACAGTGGGCACAAACTGTTGAAAAATGGCACCTTTGACTTTCTCAACATAGTATTGCCACAAACCTTCAATATGTAGAGAAGCGTAATGGCTGAGAAATACAATAAAGTGAAGTGCCGTAAAATGAGGTATGCCTCTACTTTGTTTGATATTCTAAGGGCAGAAACCAGTCCTTACACATTTTTCCAAACCATAGAATGTCCGACACCAACAGTGAACCCTAATGTAAACTACAGTCTTTGAGTGAAAGTAACGTGGCAAAGTAGGTTCATCAACGGTAACAACTGCACAACTCTGGTGGGGGATGTGGGTAAAGGGAGAGTCTGCATGTCTGGTGGCAGGGGGTATACAGCAAATCTCTCTACTTTCCTTCAATGTTGCTGTAAGCCTAAAACTCTTCTAAAAAGTCTATTAAATTAAAAAATTTAAATACCAACTATAATCTAACATCTACACAAATATTTGTAATGAGCAAATAATTGCTCCAGAAAAAAGGGGTTTGTTTGCTATGAGATTAACATGAATTAAGTGAACTGAAAAATTAAAATAGTTTTGTCAATTTTTCTTAAACCGTATTTTAAATAAGTCAAGTCGTCATGAAAACTAAAGAACAGGAATTTCAAACAATATTGATCCTTATGAACTAAATATTCAGCGTACTATTTGCATTTTAATTCTTCTCACTGGAAAATGGCTGCAAGGTAAGTTAATTTCCATGTTAACCCGCAGCTAGCAGGCCCCTTACTGTTAAATCAGGGTTGACAAGGAGGCAAAATCAGAGCTTCAATTACAATACATTTTGCTACATTTAAAGTCTGAACACATAAATGGAAATATAGCTCATCTATGTTAGTTACTATAGTCTTGTGATGTAAACCATTTTTGATAGTCACAAATATTTTTTGCTGCTCTTAACAAAAATGGAAATTAAGGTAATATATTAAAAATCCAAATAGAGGGTTATCTATGTATCTTTTAAAAGGAGATTACATATTTGCATTATTTGAAACACTGGAAATAGATTTACAAATTCTCAGCCACAAGCTTACTTTACAAAATCAGTGTCCTTCGATGTAAGGTTCGTCGTCTGTGGCATTGGAGCATAGAATACAGCAGGAAACACCTCTGCTGAAGACAAAACTACCAGCAGATGAGGATGAGAAATATACAAAAAAATCCTTCAATCAGCTGCAGCAAAGGGTTTCAGTGGGGCTTTTTGTTACCTTTAAATTCTGGGCTTTGCTGAAGAGCTTGGGACCCACGCAACCTACT
>NW_022436979.1:21712805-21713052 GCF_009761245.1 Sapajus apella | reverse complement strand
TGTGTGTGCATCCCTCGCTGTGTGTGTGCGTCCCTGTGTGTGTGTCCTTCCCTGTGTGTGTCCTTTTCTGTCTGTGCCTCCCGTGTGTGCTTCTTTGTGGTCTGCTTTTTTTTATGCATGCCTCCTTTTGTGAGGTTTCTTGTAATTCCTTCTGTGTGCACTTCCTTGTCCCTCTCTCTCTCTCTCTCTCTCTCTCTCTCTGTGTGTGTGTGTGTGTGTGTGTGTGTGTGTGTGTGTGTGTGTGTGT